>NW_026623100.1:26727226-26829726 GCF_023065955.2 Ursus arctos
TACCTCCATTCGCAGCCAAGTCCTGCTCATGCTGGCCCGGTCACCAAATCCCTCTCTGGGGGGCTGCATTCTCCTCTAACAGAAAGTGACATGTAAAATTCCTGACCTACTTCCAGCAGGACTGTTATAAGGATCAGTGTGACAAATATGAAAACACCTTGAGAATGGTAACTTCAATACCTACAGAAAAAAACATTTTGAGAAGTCTACTTTTGAGTACTACAGAAAGAAATGTGCTCTCAACCCTCTGTGTGGACAAGACCTCCTTTCCTGGGCTCAGTTTCCTCATCAGAGAACCAAATCCCATGTGTCTTCTGGAGGGGGGAGAAGTAACACTACTGGCACCCAACAGGCCACATGCTGTAAGCCCTGATTATAGACTTACTGCTGTGTGGTTTTTCCATATGGTTTTCCCAAACAAGAATCCTGAACATCCGATCTCCGTTCTCCCCACGTGTGCGCTGAACAGCAGGGGTATAAGAAGTTGGCTTTAATGGTATTTAATCTAAGATTCCCGATAGTCCTCTAAATCTGCCTCACCAGACGGCACCCAAGTACAAAACGCATGGCCTCAATTAGCACCAGAACCTTCCACTCTCCTCCAACAAGTGGGCCTCCTGTTCAGCCACACACACACACACACACACACACACACACACACACACCCAAACCCTCTACAGTAAAAGAGAATGACCTGAACCTTACAAAGATATGGGGGGAGGAGGAGGATTCTTCCCCCAAATCCCTGTATTCAGAAAGGCAGAGTGCATGTGCTCTCAAGGAGTGCTCAGTCTAATTGTGTTGTGGGCCAGAGAAAGACAATCATGGGAAAGGGGTGTGACTGTGGGACACTTGGTAGAGAGAATATTCAAGAACCTTTCTGTTTCAGGCAAAGAGGGAGAAAGAAACTCGGGGGAAATCTCAGAAATTAAAAGTAGTAAAAAAGCAAATGTCACACTGGGGACAAGCAGCATCTTGGCTCCTCTTCCAAGCAGAGGCCACCTGAACTTCTCCTCAGTGTCACAGAGGCTGGCATGGCACATGTCTGTCGATTTGAAGACATTTTATAGTTGTTCCCCTTATATGTGACAGATAACAGCCCAGACCCAGGGAGTGGAGAGAGGTATCATGGTCTCTCTGCAGCAATCCTCAGGCTGCCAGCTGGAGGTTCCGGTTTCTCTGGAGAGGTAATGCTGAGATTTAGCAGGGAGTGATCCACATTCCCCCACCTGCTCCGCAGACTACCAGCAGTGGAAGAACTGAAGAAGGAAGCGGGCTCTCTAAGTGGAGGGAAGGGGAAGGTCACAGTGAGGGTAACCATGCCCTGAGAACCAGTGATGCCTGAGACCACACATGGGAATAAGGTTTACCTAATACCCACCATTCTTCAAGTAATATTTTCTGCTAGCCTGATCAGAATCACAGTGGACAGAACAGAGTAGAGTGGTGGGTCCAGCCTCAAGTTGGGACCACCTTCTCTAAGCTGGGCATCTTTTCTTGATACACAACCACCTGGTGAGGGGTCATCATGGAGCTTAGAAAAACATGGGCTCTGGAGTCAGAAAACTTAGTTCATTTCCACAAGCCTCAGTTTTTTCATCTTTAATATGGTAGAATTCTTTGATGAATTATGATGAGGCAAATGAAAAAGCAGAAGTTCATGTGCGTGGCAAGGTATCTGGGGACAGGTATCCAATAAATCTTTCCTTTCTCTCCTTCCTTCCTTCCTCTTCCATTCCTTCCTCCTTTCGTTCCATCCTTCCTTCTAATGATGAACCACTTCACCCACTTCTTCTAAGAACATGCAAGGGCTCTTTATCTTCCACCAGACATAAAGCAAATGTCCGCTTGTCCCAAAATAATAACATTTGGGTCAGATTCTTATAGGAAACAGCTTTTGTTGCCTTAAATGAGAGAGACTGAGAGATGGGGTGTGCCTGCATCACTTCCATAAAGCCCCACCACAGTTCTGGAACCACCCTGCCATACTGCCTCTGTAAACCTGGAAGGAAAAGACAAAATGACATGTTCTAATGAATGCTGGGCTGTCACAAAGGTGGTCGTGTGCACTCCAGCCGGGTCCCTTGCACTGGGTGGGTTAGGAGACCCAGGGAAGGTACCTAGGATTGGACACGAGAAGCCAAAGCTCTGGGACGCAGATGCATATAGACTACTGTGCAGCATGCTGGGCCTCCTGTCTGACCTCCCTGTCCCCAGGCTCTGCCTTCTCCATACCCCTGCGGATGGGTCTTTGGAAAGAAACCACAACTCTGTTCCTAGCTCTCCTTCACTCAAAAATCTTCCCTTGATCCCTGTTGCCCACCAAAGGAAATAGAAGTTCTCTGTCTGGCATTCTAGGCCCTCCGCATGCCATCATGTGGGTCTGTCTGGCCTCTCTCTGTGAGCCTCACGCTCTAGTCAACTGCCTAGATCCATGTCAACCAGGAGTGCCCTCTGCCAACCATCAAGGCCTGCTCCTCGCCACCTCCTCCATGATGCTTTCTCCCTGGACCACCAGCTGAACCCCAATCAGATGAGATCACTACATCTTCGGTATTCCCATAGAACAGGATCTTTTGTGGCACTCCACAAACTTTTTAGTATCTGTGCTCTTGCCTCAAACATCCAACCCCCACACACATGTACAAACACAAGATCATTCACCCTTTGTGGGTAAGGACTGCCTCTCCCCTTGCACCAGGAGAGACTCAATAAATAACGGCGGAGACAAATGCTCAAAAGCATAATGACACCCAGAACAGTCGATCCATGCCCAACAGCATCAGGTAAAGAGAGAGCTAACAAATTCAGGAGTTCTAAAGGAGGACATATTCCCCAATAATCATAATTTAGGAGTAATAACAACCACCAATCACCAAGTACTTGACAAACACAGTCCTATCTATTTTCCCAATTTAATCCTTATGACAACCAAATGACGTAGCTATTTTTATAAGCGCTGTATTACAGAGGAGGGAAGTAGGCATAGAAGTTAGTAACTGGCCCAAGGTCACATCTCAGAGTTGAGCCAGGACCAGCCCTGGGTGGGCCAGTTCTACAGCCAGTGCACTTAACCAGCACGCTGTCTTGGCTCTTGGTAGGGGACTCCATTACCAAATGGATGCTGGTTAAGAAAATTTCTTCTCTAAACCAAACTCCTAAGTATCCTGCAGGACCATAAGCAGAGGGAGACTGTGGGTCTGTCTGGCCTGCAGGACCATAAGCAGAGGGAGACACCACCAGGTAAAACCTCAAATTCGTCCACACCACTAGAGAGCAGATGAAGCATGAGGCCCAGTTCTTCTGTTTAAACTTATTTGGTAGAAATGAGGTAGCATCTGCCTGCCCTGAATATGCTTTTTGAAGATAATAGATTTGGTCAATTTAAAAGGTCCAGAGCTGAGGTAAGAAACCAATAAACCCCTTAAAGTTTGGCTGCCTAGCTAATCAGTGAATTATGTGCTCATCAATGAATCAGAGAAATAAGAGATAGTGGAGGCCCCCCTGGGCCACGTGCCCATCCCCCAGCA
This sequence comes from Ursus arctos, assembly GCF_023065955.2. Lineage (NCBI taxonomy): Eukaryota > Metazoa > Chordata > Mammalia > Carnivora > Ursidae > Ursus > Ursus arctos. The sequence continues at coordinate 26,730,757 of NW_026623100.1, forward strand.
TGGGGGATTTTCTCTGCAGCATTTTCTGTGAGTGCTTCTCCAGTCTAATTAGAAATGACCAAGCAATGGGGTTCCCACCATTGCCTCTTGGGGAACTATTCTGCCATCTAAGAGACCTAATTATTAGGAAATTGATCATTATATTCATACTAAATTCTTCTCCGCGCAGTTGTATCACATCGCTTCTTAATTGTTCTCCTTTTGACCCTGCCTCCTCCTACCCCAAACAATTCCTCTTAAGCACTTCAATTACTTTTTCCCTCCGCTGATTCCCAGCCAGCCCACCAGGGAATGAAGTCGAGAGGAAAGAGAGAAATGAGCAATGGAGGAGGAAGGAACGGAGGCCTGGGAGGCCAGCAAGGTCACTGAGTCCACTGGAAGGCCCTTCATATCACTCACAGGCTCTCTCCTACCTGACAGAAACCACAGCAGACAGCAAGACACCGAGTACTGGAGCACCCTCCCATCACAGGCCACTCAGTGGCCCCTCACTTGGCCAGCCCTAGGTCTGCCAGAGTGTCTTGCAGAGCATAAGTCAGGGCCCAGCCTCTGGAACTTTGGGGGCACATCCACTAACACTACAGCAGCAGCAGGGTCCTGCCCCGGCTGAGGCCAGTCAGGCTGAGCATGTATGGAGGAAGAGGTAGAGAGGAGGGGGCTTCCATTACCAGCATCGATCCTTGGCGTAAGAATTCTGGCCTGGAATCACTTAAGTCCTGTAATCTCACTTTAGGCAAGAGAGAAGGAAAAGTCGAGAAAAACTAAACCAAGCTCCCGCTGACCCTTGTGCTTGTCTCACCAGCCCCACCATGACTGAATCAGTATTGTGAAGACTGGCCCCCTGACCAATGATCCTCATGGCCCCTGTTAGGTCTTCTCTAAGCATTGGCTGAGGAGGGAAGTGAGGAGCAGCGCCTCCACACAGAGCTGTGTGAGTTCTGCCCTGAACAGGCCAGGCCAGTGGAGAAACGGAGATGGAAAATCCACTCCAGACTCCGTTATCCAAGCCAGAAGAGAGGGCACCATTTTGTAACTCACACAAGAGGACTATAACTGCCACTGGCTGCACTGGCTAAGAGGGTGCCCACCTATCCCCAAAAGAGTGTTTCATCTTATCTTACATAGCATCACTCACTCAACTCAAGCACCCTGGTATATCTCAGTTCGCATGGACTTGAGCACAAGCTCATTCAGGGCAACGACCACGTCTTGAACTTGCACTGTGATCCCCACAGTAAGCAGGACTATGGCCTTCACATAGCAGATATGTCAGAAACGTTTACTAATGAATTACAAAATTCTGAAGGCATGAGATTCAGCAGGGATACTTTTTCTATCTTCTTTTTTCTTCCTTAATGCTCTTCTCATTTTATCTTCCCTTTTATCCTTGCCCTACTACCTCTTCCTTGCTTTCCCCACAAGTTGTTTCTCAGCAGTGCTTCAAAAGACTCTGACAGAAGCTGCATGTATATGTCCCCCCATGTATATGTACATGAGCTCCAAAATCCAACAGAGGCTAACACAGCATCACAGAAACTTAGTGAATTGTGAGACCCTCTAGTCCAACGCCTTTCTCTTACAGAGGAGACAACTTAGGCAAAGCAAAAGATGCAGTTGCCCGAAGTTACTCATTTAGGTACTTCACAGTAGGAACAATTATATTTTCAAGAAACATGCTTGAATATCTACCATATGTAAAGTTCCATGTTAGATGCAAGGGTTGCTAGTGTGACCAAGGCTTGATTCCTCAAACTAAGAAGTTAAAAGCCTTGTAGAACAGAGATACGTACTACTATTTCCGACACAAGAAACACATGCTTTACTAGAAGACTGGATAAAGTCTGTATAAGACAGGAGAAAGAGAGACGAAGGAAGCCTATTGAGAGAGCGAACATTTGAGCCAGATCTTGAAGGATAAATAGGAGTTGACTAGAAAGAGAAGGTTGGAGAGACACTCCAGGGCATGAAAACAAGTTCAGAAAGCAGCTATAAAGCAGTGTGGCTGGAGTTCCAGAGAGTACGTAGTTAAGAGAAAAGAGGTAAGAAAGGAGCCTGGAGAGGTGGATTATAAAGATGCTGAATACCACACTAGGGAATCTGGATCAAAGTTGCAGATTTTTCATTTGTTTGTTTTGTTTTTATTTGGTTTTTTAATTTATTTTTATTTATTTTATTTTTATTTTTTATATAATTTTTATTTTGTTATATTAGTCTCCATACAGTACATCCCCAGTTTTTGATGCAATGTTCCATGATTCATTACTTGCGTATAACACCCAGCACACCATGCGATACGTGCCCTCCTTAATACCCATCACTGGCCTATCCCAATCCCTCACTCCCCTCCCCTCTGAAGCCCTCTGTTTGTTTCCCAGAGTCCACAGTCTCTCATGGTTCATTCCCCCTTCTGTTTACCCCCACTTCATTCTTCCCTTCCTTCTCCTACCAATCTTCCTATTTATTATGTTCCATAAATGAGTGAAACCATATGATAATTGTCATGAAAGGTTTTGGACCAGGAGAATAATAATAACAAACCTGGTGTTTTAGAAAGATGTAAAAGAGAGAGACTATAGGCAAGACAAAGTGACCAGTTAGAGCTTACGAAATTTGTTCAGTCAAGGAGTAATAAGGGATTAAACTATGATGTCAACAGAGTGTACAAAGAGGGTCGATCTGAAAAAAAAAATTTGATGACCAACTGATTAGGCATGGAGGGGGATGAAAAAGAAAAATTCAAAAATGATTTTGAGAAGTAGTATATATACGCAATGGAATATTAGCCATAAAAAGAATGAAACTTGTCATTTGCAACAACACAGACGGACCTAGACGTTATAATACTAAGTGAAATAAGTCAGAGGAAGACAAATACCATATGATTTCCTCATATGTGAATTTAAGAAACAAGACAATAGGGGCACCTGGGTGGCTCAGCCATTAAGCATCTGCCTTCAGCCCAGGGCGGGATCCCAGGGTCCTGGGATGGAGCCCCGCATTGGGCTCCCTGCTCTGCTGGGAGCCTGCTTCTTCCTCTCCCACTCCCCCTGCTTGTGTTCCCTCTCTCGCTGGCTGTCTCTCTCTCTGCCAAATAAATAAATAAATAAATAAATAAGATCTTTAAAAAAAAAAAGGAAAAGAAACAAGACAAAGAGGGAAAAAAGACAAAAAAAGAGACTCTTGGCTAATTGGATTTAAATTAAAAAATATAAAAATTAAAAAAAACTCTTAATTATAGACAACTTATGGTTACCAGAGGGGTGGTGGGTGGGGGGATGGGTGAAATAGGTTGAAGGGGTTGAGAGTACACTTACTGTGATGAGCACTAAGCAAGGTTAGAACTGTTGAACCACTGTATTTTACACTTGAAAGTAATATAACACTGCATGTTAAGTATATTGGAATTACAATTTTAAAAAAAAGTACGTAGTGTGCTTTTTGAATGCTTTATAAAAGTAAATAATAAAGTTTTGTTTGCTTTCTTAAAAAATGATTTTAGGGGCGCCTGGGTGGCACAGCGGTTAAGCGTCTGCCTTCGGCTCAGGGCGTGATCCCGGCGTTGTGGGATCGAGCCCCACATCAGGCTCCTCTGCTATGAGCCTGCTTCTTCCTCTCCCACTCCCCCTGCTTGTGTTCTCTCTCTCGCTGGCTGTCTCTATCTCTGTCAAATAAATAAAATCTTTTTAAAAAAATGATTTTAGATTTCTAACTTGGTTAGCTAAGTGAATAACTATTCCTTAATTGAGAGGAGAAAATATAAAAAGAGAACAGGTTTAGGGGAAAAGATAGTTTGGTTTTAGAAATACTGTGCTTGAAGAAGTTCAATGGGAAGTCTCAGCCAGAAATAATGACAAGGGTTTCATCAGGGAATGTGCAGGTGGTAGCTGAAGCCACAGGAGTGGTAGTCACTCAAGAGAAGAGTGTGGTGTAAGATGAGTAGAAGACCCAGTATGAAACTTGAGAACCAGCTACATATTAGGACCATATGTGCAAGGGATATCAGAAAAGGTGACCAAGGAAGAGGCACCAGAGAGGTGAGCAGGGAACCAAAATAGAATGCCTCACACACCAGGGAGAGCAGGGTCAAAGTGACAATGCTACACAGAGTATGGATGAGATAAAAACTTAGAAGAACCAATGAATGTGGCCATTGGGAGATCACCAGTAATTCCAAGAGAATACATGTTATAGTGATGGGAGAAGTCAGATAAAAAATTATACAGCATTACTTGGATAGCAAATTGAGGATAAGGAAGGGTATAGACCATTCTTCACTCACACTGGAGATTAGGACTAGCTCAAAAGGAAGGCAAGGTTGAGAAAAGACTCTATTTAGTAAAGAAGAGACTCAATAATATTTACAAGAAGCCAATGCAAGAAAGGAGGAAGATAATCGACAGGTGAGATTCTAGTGGGTTCATGAAGGGGCGTGACCAAGTGCAAAGGTGGAAGAGTGTGGAACATCTCTTAAGGCAAAGAGAATGAAAGAAGGTAGCTGAAGGCTAGGTATGCTCGGTGGCAGGACAGAAGTTGAGGGAATTCAAATCTGGTAACTAGCATTTTTCACTGAAATAGAAAAAGTCATCTTCTAGTGCGAGTGAACAGGTGGATTGAGCACAGTGATAAAGGCTAAAATGGTTAACCCTAGTGGCACATGAAAGAGGTAACTAGAGATGAGTAAATGTCAGGGTCAGGACTCAAGTGAGCCAGTGAGGCATGGAGGGCACAAAACGTAAGGAGGCACTCATTCTCAGGGCCCAGCAAATGCATGGTTGGCTCCAACAGTGAGTTCTTCAAATTCTGCATTCTAGATAACTCATTTGCCCCACCCTACTCCTGGCCCTGGGATTTCTAAACAGCTTCACCATCCAGATGAGGTTGGAAATCATGGATTTTTCATGAGGTAGGCTAGCTCATCCTAGTTAGAAAATTTTCTTCCATAGTGCTTAGAAATTGAGGATAAGAAATGAAGAGAGACAGAGACAAAGACAGAGACAGAAAAGACAGAAGAAGAAGAGACCAGGAGAGAGGGAGATGGGAGATAGGAGATGTGGATGGGGGGTAGAGGTGGGGGAGGGAGAAGGTGAAGGAGTAAGATAGAAATTATTAGCCAGAGATTAGAAAGACAGATAAAACAAGTCAAAGGACTAAAAGAACTGAACGTGCTTGTGAGAGCAGAGTTGAAATGGTTGCACAAACAAGGTAGGAACAGAAATGGAGTTAGGAGGGAGTGATATACTGCTCACATAAGGAAAGGTCAAGAGACCAAGAGTCCCAATGAGACCAAAGAACATATATCAAGGGCATGAAAGAGTGAGGACTGACAGAAGGATCAGAGGTTGTGGTCAGAAAGGAGAATTTCAGAGTTCAGGATTTCAAAAATGGAGCAACTCCAGTTGATGACAAGGGCCAGTAGTTGCCATGGGAGCAGCTGCAAAAGTGAAGTTGAGGTGGAGGTTGTTGGAGAAAGAGGTGTCAGGAACTGTGAGGCTGAAGCATTGGATGGGGTCCTCCATGAAAATGTGACTGCAACAGTTGGAGAAAAAAAAAAAATCACCATGCTGTCCAAACACAGGGTTTTAACATAACCAGAGAGGACAGAGACAATTCTTCACATCCACCCATCTGTCTCTGCTGTCCAAGTCAAAGTAGTATCACTAGCATAAAGTACAGTGGACTCCTGCTCTCCCATTGGCTTGTTGCTTTCTAGATCAACTCTTCTATATTACGTCTTTACTGTAGACTGTTATATATCTTGGGATGATGTATGACTCAAGGTTGACATGAATCCATGCAGTGTGATGAGTATAATTAAGTGCTATTGAAATATCATCAAAAACAAAGCTGCTTCTATCTTCCACAGCTAAAAGCTTTCTTCTCATAATGCAGGTAAAGCTAGTATGTGGAAGAGGAAGATTTCTATTTCCTATGTTTTCTTCCCCAGTGTGTGAAAAGGTTTCTTCTGTCCTGAGCCCTATCTCCTATCAATTGTCAACTCGCATAGAACTACTTTATGAATAAAGAAAACCAACCGGTCAAGTGGGATTTAACTTTAAAAAAGATAACAGGTGAATTCTAGTCATTTTTATTGGAACAAAAACACAGTCCAGCTTTTTAAGACCTGAAGACCTGGGTCTGAAGTAAACACATCTGACCTAAGAGTTTGGATGGAGGTCATTCTATGTGGCGCTGACCCAGCTGAAGCTAAGAACACTTGTACAAGACTCTATCCATGTAGGAGTCTGCACCGGTGCTGGACCCATCCATTCTGGCTATTCTGCTCCGGGGGAAATTTTAAGAACATTTCAAAATCCATTTCCACAGACTATCTAGGACTCATTACAAAAAAGAACACCAAGAGTTAAAAAGTACCACCCAACAACACAGGAGAGCCTAAGCATGCAGCAGCCGCCATGGGCATAAGGGGCACAATTTGTCCCCATCTCTACTATTAAAGTATTCAGCAGGTATTTAATAATTATGACTTTACTGCATGGGCCCAGTTGGCTCCCTCTCTCTTCACACAGAAAACGTTAAGAATGTCTCAACTACGTGTCAACATTTTGGAGGGTCTGGATTAAGGGACTATATCTTTGTAATATTGGAGAAATCCATCACAGATTTAAGAAGGGTGAAAGACTTCAGGTCTTCTAAGAACACTGACATTTAATTAACCCTTTAGGACCCCATCTCAGAACTAGTTTCTACCACTCTCCCAAAGAGGCATACAAGAATCTTTCCTTTGCCCCAAACTGCTCCTATCCTTCAAGTAACCAAGTCAAGCGCCACATCCTCCAGGAATCCTTCCCCAAGTGCTCGAAGCCCTCGACACTTCTCGTTTCTGCAGGAAAGGAGAGTCTGCATGGCTTGGGGACCCATGTCTCAAGTGAGCAGCATTTATTCACACTGTTAACATATCCATGTAAATAAATTAACATTTCCCAATTCCAGCAAAGACTAACAAAATGTGAATAACAAGTAAAAAGAATGAAAAAGGAAAAGAATGAAAGTGTTTTATAATTGTTTGAGCTAGAAGAATCTATACTTCCTTTTCATTTCAATCAAAACAGTATTCACTCTAACACTTGACTATATACTCTTTTTTACAATACTGACCTGTATTAGCTTTGAGGGAAAGACACTATATATTTCTTTGTGTGCCAAAAGGACACAGCTACAAATATAAAATGTATATTTTAGAAAACAGAGTATCTCACATCCACCTAGATCCTAAAAACCAAAGGTGTCTAATACCATTCTCCAATAAACAGAACCAGGGCTCCTTGGAGAAATGGCTGATTCTAGGGCTAGGGGAGGGAATACACCTGATGAGTCTAAAGCATCATGCAGTGCCAGAAAGTAAAGAAGTGCTCATAAACCAGAATGATGGGGACATGTCAAAGTGACACAGAAACCAACTTGAAACAGTTCCTAATGGCCAAAACTGTAACAATTTGAGAAACAAAATAAATAGTGTTGGATTATAATCCAAAATTTATAATATATATCCATGTTATATGTCAATCACATCTCAACAGAATGGGAAAAATAAAATATATATCCACAAGTCCACACTGGTATAAAAACGTGACTGTATAAATACATGAGGAGAAGTAAATCTCCTTACAGAAGTATTCCATGTAATTTATGTAGGGACTCTTCAACTAGGACGTGGAGCTTCGTCCCTCTCACCCATGCTATCTTGGGTATGGGCTGCACTTAGTGCTAGCATCCAAAGAGTAGAACATGAAAGGGGAACAGGAAGAGTTTACATTGAAGAAATACGGCAAACACTACCTCAGCCAGATGATCAAGGTTAATTAACATTATCAGTTGATAGCATGTACCACTGATATGATGTGATAAGAATGGCATGTCACCTCTGTGGTCTTCCTCCCAAAAGCCCATAACCCCAGTCTAACCATGAGAAAAACAGCAGACAAACCCTAATTGAGACATTCTACAAAATACCTGACAAGTGGTCCTCAAAACTGTCAAGGTCATCAGAAACAAAAAAATCTGAGACACTGTCACAGTTCTAAGGCGGCGAAGGAGATAAGACAACTAAATTGTATCCTGGATAAGACCCTGAAATAGAAAAAAAGGGCATTATAAGACTAGCGAAATCTGAATAAAATGTCAACTTTAGTTAATAGTAATATATCAGGGACATCTGGATGGCTCAGTCGGTTAAGCATCTGCCTTCAGCTCAGGTCGTGATCCCAGCGTCCTGGGATCAAGTCCCACATCAGGCTCCTTGCTCAGCAGGGAGACTGCTTTCCCCTCTCCCTCTGCCTGCTGCTCCCCCTGCTTCTGCTCTTTCTGACAAATAAATGAATAAAATCTTAAAAAAAAATAGTAATATATCAGTGCTGGTTCCTTCGTTATGACAAATGTACCAAAGTAATGAAAATGGTATTCACTAGGGGGAAGGGGGTGACTGACCTACATGAACACTCTATACTGTCTTTGGAAGTTTGTGGGTTTTTTTGGTTTTGTTTTGTTTTTTGAAATCTAAAACTATTCTAAAATTAAAAGTTTAAAAGTTTACGGTAAAATGGAAAGAATGGGAAGAGAATTGATATCAAATGTTGTAACTAAAAGGAATTTTAGAAACCACCTAGCCAAAACTAAGCCCCTTATTACATGTAGAAACCAAAGACCAGAATGGTTCAATAATATGCTCAAGATCACACAGCCGGGAGAAAAAGCCTGGATCTCTTCAATCCTACTGCAAGATGCTCTTCATTATATCATGCTGGGAAAGACAGGTGAGAAGCCTCCAAACAGGAGATGAATGTTATCTTTGAAAGGCAATGTTCCCCTTTTCAATAGAATGGTATGTCTTTTAGGGAAGGAGCATGAGGAGGAAGGGCCAGTGCTCCACACTGCCCACAGTGGTGGGGTATTACTGCAAGCAGGCGCAAGGACCTCCAACACAGCTCCTTGGCCAGAACCCGTCTGCCTTTGTCCTTAGCTTTAGAGACTAAGGGCATCTTCTTATTTTGTTTGTTGTGCCCGTTTTAGTCTGGTGGGAAAAAAAAACAACAACAAAAAGAAAAAAGGGAACCCAGGTTCAAGAATTAGTTGACAGCCAGCAAAAATGAATAGAAATGAGGTTATTTCTATCAAAATAGTTTCATTACCATGCCGTCTGATAAAACCAAATGCTCAATCCTCTCTAGCAAGAAAGGTGCTGAAAGCAGTGTCCTTCATCCTTGGGGAGAAGAGAATCCATACCTTAAATATTTTAAACTTACAATAACCAAAATAATACCCACTCTAATACTTGATTATGTACTCTTTATGATACTGACCTATATTAACCTTGGGGAAAAGACATCATGTACTTTTTTACATGCCCAACACGACACAGTTATGCACGTAACTATGTATTTTAGAAAATGGAAAGTCTCCTATCCAGCCCATACCCATTTCTGATTGAGCCAAACTGGGATACACATTTTTCTCCAGTACAATCTTGAAATAATCTGAGGAGATAATAAAATAGCACTAGTCTTGTCCTTTTTTTTTTTTTTTTAATGCTTGGTTTTATTAAAAAAAAAAAAAGAGCAGATGCACTTGAGAATGCTATAAAAATTTGCCCTAGTTCTGGTAGGGGAAAATATTGTTAAAGATTTAGAAGCTAACGCATCTTGGCCATGGACCAGGCTTCAGGGATTGTGTAAAACTATTAAATTTTTTCTCGATGTTTTTCATACACAAGACAGTAGAGACTGTTCATTAAAAGTGATAGCAGAAGACTCTGTCAGCTGAACTCCTCTGCTGCAGGTGTAAACCTGCATCCTAAATGAAATCCAAATCCAGTTCTTCATGGCCAACCAGGCAGGAGTGAGCCGTCTGATCCCTACTATCTCCACCCCATAACTCACATTTTGACAAGGCTACATTTGCACGACAGGAGCTGGTTTTGGTGCCACTGGGCATTCACCTTTCCTACTTCCCTTTCCCCCACTTCTTATAACCTGTAATCAAGGAAGTACGGAAGGAAATAACTATCCAAATGAAAAAATATCTCACGACCACAGAAAACAAACTCCAATCCAAAGAAGTGCTCCAGAGAGTACTGTCATTGTAGCAGGACATTACTTGTTTCCTCCAAAAAAGGAATGAATGGGCCAAACTCCAGACTGTTGAGTCACGAGTCACTCGTCTGTTACCACCCGCCCCTTTCCCTTGAGGAAGAGGCCCAGTAGTTTCTCACTTGGCCAGTGAGTGAAAGCAGTCCTTCTGTCTACTTTGCCAATCCAGGAACAGTGAACTTCGATGGTCATTTTCCACTAGGCAGTAAAACCTTTCCTTTTACACATCTTGAGAGTTCTGACTACTCACTTTTAAACCAGAAACTCCAAGCAGGGCGAGTAGAGCACATCATTTGTAAACGACTTGCCAAGGAGGGAGGGCTGGGGCTCTCCGAACCACTGCCACGGAGCCTTTTAACACTGAACGGTGCAAATTGTCCACTAGGGATGACTTGAAATGTGTCTGCAATACACAGCGCCTGGTGCCTCCAGCCTGGCTCCAAGTGAGTTTCTTACCACTTACCAAAGACACTTACAAAACAGCCTTATGGATTCTCTCTGGTTCCGGTAAGAGAGGCAGCTTCAAATAAATTAGGGAAAATTCAAGATGGGAGACAAAAGAATGGGAATCTTCTTGCAGAAATCTGAGTCACTTGCCCCTGAGCAAGATACTATTATCTTGCTACACACACACTCTCTCTCACACACACATACACACACACACACACACACACACACACACACGCAGCTACTGAAAGCAAATCCACTTGTTAATGTTCAACTCTCCTATCTGGCTATGGAACAGGCTAGCAATAAAGGGCATATAGATCAGTTCTTTAAGGCGGACACACCACCGATAAATCAGAAACAATAAAGCTGGAGACAGGCTTGCTGGGCCCCAGCTGGTATTGCTTATATCTGTCCTAAGCAATCAGGAATCATGAAGAAACTTCTTTTTGGAACGCCTAACCGCAAAACTTCACAGTGACCGCCTCAATCCCACATGCCCACGTGCTGAAGAGGGGTGCCAGGGACTGGATACCTTTATTCTTTTTGACAAGATCAATCAGTCTCTCTGGAATCTTCCCGTGGCCCACTTCTGCCTGGCCCACTCCCATCCTCCCCACTCCAGCCCACGTCCAAGAAAGAAGTAATAAAACAATGAGGCATTGCTTCCCTCCTCTGCTTTTGCTAGAAGCTAGCCAAATCTTGGTATGCTCTGACTCAGAGCACACCTCAAGGAAGGGAACACAGTTACCCCCAAGAGAGTAAACAGAGGCATCGTGCCCTGAAATCCAGAAATGGCAAAATCACACCCAGAAAACCCTCATCCTCAAACAATGAAGTCCTGGACTCCCACCAGGCCAACTAACTGGATTTCTACCTGGAATCTCTCCCACATCAAACTAAAAATGCCAGCAAGGTGTAGGAGTTTAGTGATGCAGGATCAGCCACGGTGATCTGCAAACTCATTTTCCTACTGCGGCCCCAGGAATGATAGTAGCTCTCTGGTCAGAACCAAGCTCTCCCTCCCACTGCATCATTTCTCTTATACCTGTTCACACGCAGAGACATGTGCCCAGCCAAGTCCTGGTCTAGAAACACACATTGGGCACATCCCCGACTTTGCAATGGACTGGCTACTTCTCCATCCTTTCGTTGTGGGGTCCACAAACGGCATCTCATGTTCACTAATTACTGCAGCCTCTACCTACTGTCAGTCATCAGAACCTGCCATGTGGTTACCACCAGGTGTGCTCAAGCTCCTGTTATGTGGCATTCCCGGATGCCCCAAACAGATATTGCAGAATCTGCTTGGGTTTTTACAGGCCCACTTATATTTCAAAGAAGCTCATTTGGCTTCAAGTGATTGCTAAGGCGGGGGGGGGGGGGGCTCCTTGTTCAGCATTGTGCTCTACTGAAAACCCCAGGGCTTCCCCTCTCCCCTACACCACTACGTGCCATGTCGGCGCATCCTGTATACTGTTACCTTTGGGAAAGAGTTTAGAGAGTGTTTTCCATGATTTTAAGGCAGGTGAAATACTGGGGAGGATGCCAAGTTGATCAGTAAAAGGGTCTATCAACTCTCCATCAAAACTAGATATATAAGGAACAAGAATAACCTAAAAGAGACCCCAAAGAAATGATGTCAATACATGATGTCATACCGTGTATATCTGCCACTGATCAAAATACATGTGGCTCCGATCTTTGTGCTTTCCAGGTTACTGAAAGAAGACACACTTTATTAGAAAGGCCCAAACCATGTAATGTGCTCACGGACAGCCCAGTCCTTCCTTCCCCCTTAAGTTCATTGCTGTCTGACCCTTGAGGGTATCCATTTTTTTTTTTTCCACCTGAATCACAGGTGTAACCAAGTTGGAAAACTCCTCTGTGGATCTGAACACTCTGAATGATGTACAGGGTCATGTGGTCTGAGTAGATAAAGCCCTGTGTTAAATTCTGAAATAAACGTGGCGTGTGATTGGGCAGGATCTTCTACCCACAGTTGCAGTGGCTTTTGAGTTACTGGCCCTATTTCTAGCAGTTGCACAGAGCCTGCAGGTCTGGATTGATGACAAAATTTATAATTTTGTGATAGCATTACCATCAGTAGGACATTTCTAGAAAATTACTCCAACATATAATTTTGTCAATTGGTTTATACAGACATGTGAACTTAAATGGCAATGTTGAACTTGGTTTATAGATATAAATACTTCCTATTTCTGGGTTTAACTTAAACTCACACTTTTCAGGGCCTGAGAGCCCTAGAGGGTGAATCATTAACTCTGCATAAAGGTCCAGAAATGTGCATTCACACACACACACACACACACACACACACACACACACGTCTCCACAGTGATTAGGGGAATAGAAATATGATGAAGTGCAGAATTCTGGCTTAAATTCCAAGATTCTCTGTTCCAAATTATTTCCTATTAGTCACATAGTTTCAGAAATGCCCATTAACTTCCCAGGATAGACTAAACTCTATTTTCTAGCCTGACAACAGAAAAATCATTGGAACAAGGCACCTTCTATTTTCCTATGCATATAAACTTCTTTAAGGAAGTTACAGACATGAGCATACTGTGTTTGCCCCTTTTCGTGGACAAACCTGTGGGTGACAAGGGATGGCTACACCTCTAACAGGAAAGTATAAAATACACTCAGTAATCTCTGTGCCTCTGGTGAGGGAGTGCCTACATATACGGTGGTGGTGTCCAGGCTAGTCACTGTGGCCTCATAGCCATTTCATAGAAACCAACCCCATTCAAGGAAAAATGACTCACCAGGAAAAAAGAGCAGGTCAGTATCCAGGGCTCAAGGTCACATTTCTACAAACACCTGCTTGTTCTCAGATAACACCTGCTCAGAATATCAAACAAAAAAGGGCAGGGCTCCATCGATAAAGTCCTCTCCTCTAGGCTACAAAGGGAAGCACAACCTTCTTGGTGTGGTGAAATGGAGATAATAGGAGGGAAAACTCCCAGAGTGTCCCAAAGAATTGCTTTCCCCAACATGGAGACTGGTTGACAGTTAGGGAAGCTTTAGATGCCCCCATGGTTTGTACAAAGATATGCATTGAGAATGACCAGAGCGCTAACCCAAAGAGCAAGTTACGTCAACTGAATAGATTAAGTCCCTAGGTGGGTCAATATTTGGAGGAAATTACCATTAAATACACAGTGTCTATTTTCTCAGTTATTCTCACACACCAAACAGCTGTTATTATAGCTTCCAAATTCAAATTGTAACTCTAAAGGCCTCCTATGAAGGACATGTGGGTTCAAAGAAGACACCGAAAAAAAGGAGTCTTGGGGCACCTGGCTGGCTCAGTCAAAAAAAGCATGCAACTCTTGATCTCAGGGTTGTGGGTTCCAGCCCCACACTGGGTGTAGAGATTACTAAAAAAATAAAATAAACAACAAAAAGAGTGAGTCTCTAATTCTCCTGCCTTCTCTGTTTTACATACTAGGTTTCTGAACACGCTTTTATTCTCATCAAGGTGTGGCAGGTTCAAGATGGCCACAGATCTTTGCTATTCCTCCCAATGAAAGGTAAAATCCAACCCCCTCCACTCAAACTGGCAGCATCTGTGACCCATGGCAACCAAGAGAATATGGCAAAAGTGACATTGAGCCAGTGTTCTAGGCTGAGCCTTAAGAAACTAGAAACTTCCATTTCCTCTCTCAGAGAACACTTGTTCCTTGAGTTTTGAGTGAGGCTTGGACTAGGGCATTGCCAGTTGCCCCTGATATGGCTGACCTTATGTGGGCAACAACATGTCCCGAGCTTCTCAAAGCCACAGATACAATAAAGGGGGTCTCTGGTATGAGAAACCTTCTAGGATGCACTAAAAGCAGAACTCACTAAGAGGCTGAGACCCCCACAGACTGCATGACATGGCACATCTACTCCTGGCAGCATGCTTTTGTTGTCCTTGAACTGATTTCCATAGGATTCTTGGGATGAGATGAACAAGACCACCCCAAGGGACTGAACTAGAGTGATACAGATTATGAGGAAGATTTTGGGCTTGGAGTCCCATGGCTAATGGTGTGAAATGGTTTCTTGGAGGAGTGTTAATATGTGTGTAGTCTTGGGTAGGGCTGGGCAAGAGGGAAATGAGTGAAAGTAATAGTATCAACAAAGACATGCCACTAAGAGTAGATGTGGCTTATCTTATCCAATTCTCCTTTCCTCATTCTTGATGAATGAGCATAGCATAGGACCAAATACATAGTAAGAGGTATGTAAGAAATGAGACTTGAATCTGGAATTGGAATTGAACTGAATTGACCCCTACTCACTATAAAAATAAGCTTGAAATCCAGACCACAACTGAATGAAGGACCAGGTCTTCCTGCCAGTCCATTAAATATAAGTAGGGGCTTCCAGTCTGACCTGTGAGCTACTTTCATTGTGGCAAATTGAGGATGATTGAAGTCAATGTCAGCCTTAGGCCAAGCTGGAGACAGAGAGAAAGCAATTCTTAGCATTCTCCCTTCCTACCCAGGCCTGGGTCCTCCCTTCCCAAGGCTACCTTCTCTGGATCCCTACATCCTCCTCAGCTGTCTTCCCAGGGATTGTACCTGTCCATTTTTCAACTTCATTCTCACATTTAATTTAAACCTCCTCTTCCCCTTCCCTCCAGGCCCAGACTGGAGCTCAACTCCAGTAGTAGAGAGCACAGAGAAGGCGTGGCCTGGCCTTTAGAAACATGCCCCAGCCCTCCCTCTTGTGAGTGCCATCTCCTCCAGGGTGAAGGAGTGAAGAAGGAAAGGGGCATTCCACTCCCAATTTGGCTGCAAGACTTTACAGTCACCTCCTTGTTCAGAACTGTTAGGCTACCTCATCGTCTCTGGGTTCACTGAGGTTGGATGGGAGCATCAACCTGCCCCACTGACATGAGGTGGCCCCCAAACAGCTCCCTGGGGTGCTATTACCACATAATTTTGGCCACATTTTCTGATTAACACCAATCACATATCTCCAGTGCAGCAGTGTCTGGAAGTCAGAACCTCCCACTGTCATCAATTACCCATGGACAGTCAGGAGACCCATGGCAAAGGCAGGGTCCATCTTCTGGAGCTCTCAGTGGTGGCAAGAGGGAACTTCATGCATACTACCTTTCCCCACAGCCATCTCTGCTCTCCTGGCTCTTACACTGGGTAAGTGGAGTAATCAGGCTTGTTCTCTGAACCGACATCTCCCTGGAAGCCTAGGGAGAGGGGGCCACCCATGGTTGCATTTGTCCTGAGACTTGAGCCCTAGCTACAAACTCTAGGACCACAGGAAAAAGCACACTGGTCAATCTTTGACATTTTTTACATATATTGGACTTTCAAAACTTATCTGAAGAATCCCTCAGCTGAAAAAGTTTGAAAACCGCTGGTCTCCACCGTTAAAGCCCAGCCCTTAATTCTATGGATAGTGCTGTTTCTCATAATTTCAGCTGTTTAAGTCATACTTTCCCATACTCTAGGGAAGGGTCCTGTCTTACTCATCCTGCCCCAGACCTTGTCCTTTCCATGTATCTGGTACCCCAATGTCCAGGAATGAACCCATGGGTGGCCACGCTGCTCGCCATCCCCTGACTACTTGCTATATGGATCTCAGCAGGGTCTTGCTAACAACATATTGGAAATACAGCTTTCCTGGCCCACATGGACAGGTTTTTGTCTATTTTCATCCTTTCCCTACTCTGTTTAAATATGGTGTCTGTGACTGAGTTTCGTGTTCCGGAGGCATGCGGTCCAGAGAGAAGGAGCCAGTGTTGCTTCTCTGCCTTGGCGCTAAGGAAAGAGCAAATGGGGCTGCCACCTGCCCGGTCTGGGGATGGTTCCAGAATGGCTCAGGTTATTCACAGCACAGATCCACCCGGGGGTAAAAATACCATCCCAGAAGGACTCTCCTTCTAGCCACAAAAATACCTATATGGGTAGAGAGAGACTCAAAAAATGACACAAGGTTTAGGAGAAATCATCCCCTTGGAAAAGAAATAAAGTAATTAGTACTGGTCTTATAAGAGAGAAGATAAAGAGATCCAGGAGAAAGAATGAGGGCAGCTCAAGAAGGATGTAAACTGAAAATATAGAAAGAGAAATATGGTTTAGACCGTAGGAAAAACTTCCTGACCATGAGACGTACGGAAATCTTCACAAGGTGTCTCCTTGGGAGATGTAAAACAGAAGACAAGATCAGCTCTCCTCTGGGAGGCCTACTATGAAGCAGAGGATTAAACTGGGCAATTCTACTAAGTTCCCACCAGCCTTGGGCATTTACAACGAATGCTGGAGAAAAGCTGACTTCTCCAGTAGAAGAGTGTATCTTCTGTAAGCTCTCTGGCTACATGCCCCTTATGAGCGGCAGCCTTTCGATTTCATATTCATTTACACACTCACTGTGTTCCACACCTGAGGCCCAGGGGCGCATGAAATGAAGATTTCTCCATCTCAGCCTTCACCATCGGGGTCCAAATCCCTCCTCTCCAACTTTCCCTGGGTGCCTTGGAAGCAGGCTCACACTCTGAGCTGACCTCAGGTGCCATGAGAGGGAATTTCCACATTCTACACCCCAATCCTGGAAGTGGATATTCTTATGAATTCATTACAAACTCTGTATTGCCTTTGACATGGACCTGTCTCCAAGGACAGAGAGGCACCCAGAAAATCTATCCTTAAGAGTCAAAAAGGGTGTTATCACCTGTATGACTAGGGTTCTAACTCACTTCTTCAGGGTGCTGGCCCTGAGATAGTGTCCATTCTGCATCTATTATCAGCAATATGTCTTCTTCAGCTCTCCCAAGTCATTCTGAATCTTCATGTAAATCCGGGGGGGGGGGGGGATAAAGAAGTGTCCAAATCCTCAAAAAGGTAGTAGAAAACAACCAATTTGCTAAAATCCAAAAACAAATTACTGTGCCATTGGGTGGTTAATGTTTAAAATAAACTAAAACATTCCCCTCCATGCCAGGCTGAGAAGCAGTTCTGGCTCCTTCCCTTGGACTGCATGCCTCAGGGACATGGAACATAATCCAGAAACCATATTTAAGCAGAGCATGAAAAGGATGAGCACAGACAAAAACTTTTCCATGTAGAAAAGGAATATTGCATGGAACGTATAGAGTATAAAGCTACTAATTATTCAGAAACAGTTCGATCATACATTCCAAGGTATGTTCATTTCTCAGGTTGGTGTTTTCTGATATTTTCATTTCCTTTGAATACACACTTGTCTCCTGATTAATGTTATATGATACAAAAAATCTGAATGCTAAAAAAAAAAAAAAAAAAAAAAAGGAGGCACCTCAGCCATGAAAACCTGTGGTTAGAATTGTTCAGTCAGCAAGCACTCTAGCTCAAAATCCCCACTGCAAGAACATGTTCTTTCTGTAGATGACTCTGCGACCTGCAGCTTAAGATGATGCAACAGATCAGATGAAGGGGATGGAAAGGGAACAACTCCAGCTACCAAGGATCCATACATGAAAATAGGGTCACATACTGAAATGAACTGGTTTCTGTTCTTGTGGAAAGCTCCGTGGTTCTTCCTCTTTTTGTTCCATCTGAGACATTAATTCTAGAATAAAGTATTTCAAATATCAAACTAACTAGAACAGCTGTTGCCACTTCCTCTGTTTTGGGAGCCTCTATCACATTCCAGTTCCAAATCACCACAAGGCAACTCTCTGGCAACATCTTAGAATAAAGCTCTTGGGTCTTAGTAAATAAAAACAATGAGAAAAATAAAAATAATGAAAGCTAATACTGTGGTGTTTTCTATGTGCCAGACACTGTTCTAAGTGCCTTATCCTTGATTCTCACAACAAAGTGATGATGTAGGTACTATCACCACTCCCATCACCCGACTGCTCCTTTGGCTGAAGGAAACCTGTGAGCTGCTAGAGAGAGTGCGTATCTCTTGCGACCTTCAGTAGTAGTAATAATAATAATCACTAAAATTTCTTGACTATTAAATGTGTCAGACACAAAATGTTTTAGTGCTCTATCTCAACCAGTCCTTACAATAAACTTAAAAACTAGACATTACCCCCATTTTACCTGGTAGGTGACTGAGGCTCAGAGAGGTTTAAAAATAATAGCCCAAAGTAACAAAGCTGTGGCAGAACTTGACTCTTAATCCAGTTTGTCTGATGCCAAAATCTTGGCTCCTAACCCCTACTCCTTTCTGGGTACTTCCCACCTCTAGAATACTAGCAATTGCCACAGAAACCCAGCCTCTTGGGCTATTTTCATCAAGTTAGAAGGCCCTTTCTGAGGCTGAAGATGGCCAAGCAGATTGCTCCCAGAGAGCCCAGGGGCACCGTTGCCATCCGTTGGCCTTAGCCACAGCTGTGGTTTCCAAAGGAAATCACTCACGCGGCCGTTGGTCGCACCTGTCACTCACTGGAACCAGGACTTGCATCAGAACACAGGGGCCCCACAGGGAAGGAAGAGCAGCTACATCAAACCGATGGGCATCAACACAGGCCACTGTGGGATTCATGAGCCTGCCTCCCTAAATCTCAGATCAACCCCACTGTGGTCCATTCTTCCTGCTTCAGAAGGTCAGAGAGAACACCACTAGACCTTGGATATTCTAGATCTGCAGACAGCCCATCACAGTGCTCTAGGAAGGCTGGAGTACTGGCAAATCAGCAGGCATGATCTAAATTAGGTGAAGCACCTCTAAGCTTCCATTGATTAAAAAAGAAGTGAGACTTAGTGCTACAGAGAAGAATCTAAACAAGAAAGGTCAACAAATGACCATAAAAACTGGGGTCTTTCCAGAAGTCCCAGAAGGAGGAAAGGGCATGTAGAACCTTCAGACTGTGGGGAAGCAACAGGAGTTTGACGAGAACACAAAAATAGGAAAACTTCTGGGGCAGTTTGTGATGGTGGTATATTCAGGGAAAACTAGAATGAATGGTGTCAATTTGATTCAGTTGAATGCAAAATGCTGTAAACATTAACAGAGCATCGGCGAAGCATTTACAACAAAATGCAGGGAGTACTTACAAGAGTTATTGTACCTGCCCCTTCTTATACTCTTGCAGAGGAGCCAAGCCGTATGTGCTTGGCACCCTTAAATAACAGGAAAGGCTGGCATGTGAGGAAGTGCTAGGATGAGTGGTGAATTCCGTGAAAAGCAGAGGATGGAGGTATGTGCGTGCTTAGATGGGCAGAAAATTCTTTGTGGGTGATGCAGAATTTGGTCTGGAGCCCAGAACTGGTCCCTGAATCTAGCATTCAAATCTTCTCTCCCTAACCACAGCCTCCAACTGTACCTACACAGGTATCGGAAGAACCAGTAGTTGTGCTCTAATCCTGAATTACTTTTGTTCTGTGATGGGTGGTTTCCAACACCACCTTCTTATGGATCTCTGAATCCTTCCCAGGACTCAGACTTCCCCTGTGGATACAGAAAATCTTTAGTACTGCACCCTACAAGCTGTATCAGCTGCTTTGCCATGTGATGGTTTTCTGGGGGTCAGAACTCTAAAGGCAGGGGGAAAGGCCTGGGTAATCGAGATACCAAGATGTCAGTTCTTTCCAGTTGGGGAATTTTCCAGAACTAAAGGAAAACTACATATTAAAAAAAGGAACTTCATTTTTTATCTTGAAAATATAACCACGGAGATGGATTTGGCCAACATACCAAAGCACAAATATCTTACCTACCTTTGTGCTATTCAAACTATAGAGAAGACAAAGTAATTTTAAACCCTTCCTAGAAATAAAAATGGCGTGGGGGTCCCAGTAATCCAGTAACTTCTTGTCACTGAGTCAAAGACTACCCTGGAGAACATAAGAACATAAGCTGCCTACAGAGGAAAATGTCTCATGACTTTAGAAACACCAGGTTAAGATGTCCCTCCCAACAATCTCTTCTTTCTTCTACATATTTAAAAAGTACCCTCACTCTATTAGACTACCAATATGAATCCCAAGAACCTAAAACCAGTCTAATTCACCCCATCCCAAAGTGTTTTCTTGACATGCTCTGAATCTATCCGAGGATAGCAACACACGTCTGACTGAAAAATCCAACGTGTTGTTTTCTCCCATATGGCATTCATCCACCCCACTTGAGCATTATCTGATAATCTCTTTGGAAGAGTGTGGTGGTCTGATTGCCCTAGTAGAATATCAGCTCCCCGAAGACAAACTCATCCTCAAGGTTGTCTCCTATTTTGTCCTCCAGCACCAAGCACAATGCCTGGCATGCTATAGCTGCTCCATAAATCTGTGCTGAATGAAACAACCGAGAGCACTGTCAAGCAGAAATCATCATAGCAAAACCAAAGGCAAGATTCAGGTTCTGGGAGGGGGTTAAGGTCAGGCACCAGGCAGGCCCAGATGTGCTGGGGGTCTGGCTAATTTTGAATTCTTTGTCTCCCTGTCAAGCTCTCACTGATCAATAACCCAACCTTAGGATTCAGTCAAGAACTAAAACGTCAGCAAGCCAACAGTAGACTGTGATCTCCTTCCTCATTCCTAGAGCACAGCACCATATTTGGCCCTTTGTAAAGGCT
Organism: Ursus arctos; assembly: GCF_023065955.2. Classification (NCBI taxonomy): domain Eukaryota; kingdom Metazoa; phylum Chordata; class Mammalia; order Carnivora; family Ursidae; genus Ursus; species Ursus arctos. Next base: position 26,751,847 of record NW_026623100.1, read on the forward strand.
CAGCAACATTTACTGAACAGAACTGGAAAAAAATGAAAACATTCACTCATGTTTTTCAGAGGCAAAAAAGCAAAGGACAATAACTGGTATTTAAGAACAGGGGGACCTTTACCACTAGACGTCCTGTGGCCTTTTCTGGGACATAGAAAGCCAGTGTGAAGAAGCCAGAGCTCTGTGCTCAAAGGCCTTTCACAAACAACCTTCATGCACAGCCATGAAATCCTATGGACAAACTGTGTAAGTACACAAAAGTGCAAGGCCAAGTACAGTTCAACTTCTCATCCTCCACTTTCACTACTATCTCAGGCCTGGACTTGGTTTCTGAAAGACCTGATGCCAAAGAGGACCTCAAACAGTGAAGTCTCAGGGTCTCCTAAATAGGAAAACAAGATTTGCTGGATGCCTCTCTTTTAGGACACTGTGTGCAAGGGGTCTTTCCCTAGAGGCCATCACCATGCTTCAAAAAGCCCATGAACTCTTTGAAATTACTTTATGTGTACGTGTATTTTCCAGGGAAGGGCCATATCTTGCCTGAATTTCTCAAAGGGTTTCATGACCTATAAAAAAGGTTAAAAATCAGTGATTAAGTAGCTTAGGTATTTTAAGTTTGGAGAAAATCATTTGCTGGGTAATAGGTTCAAAAACGTTCTACATTAGAAAGGCAGCGTGGGATAAAGAAAAAACACAGAATTTAGAGTCAGACTCATTTAAGTTTAAGTTTCAACTCTGCCATTTACCAGCTGCCTGACCTGAGCAAGATACTTAAACCATCTGAACTCCTATACAATGGGGTCACTAATACCCACTTTCCAAAATACACTGACGTGCAGAAAGCCTGTCTAAATAAAAGCTAGTTCTCTTCCTCTCTTCATTAGTAGTCTTCCTCCCTCCCTCTTTTCTTCCTTCCTTCCTTCTTCTTTCTTTCTTCTTCCTTCCTACCAGCTCCCTCCCTCCCTTTCCCCATCTCTGTACCCCCCCTCCAAAGCACAAAAACTTTGAACAAATGCCCCTTTTCAAAAGTACAAATCTGTCATCTGACATAAATAACAAGTTGACTTGCCATTGCATGGCCTGACCAATATTATCCTTTTACTGAAAAACACAGAACACAGGAATGGGTTTTTGCAACATGAACAATATTGAGGGGTAAAACTTTTCCTTCTATTGTTCTTTGTTATTTTATATAATCCAAACCCAGTAACCAACAAATTACATGTAGATCATAATCCCTAATGGCAAACAGTGAGAAGTGGCTCAAGAAGATGGAAGCAATGAGAGGAGCTTATGATGATTTCTGAAAATGTGAGCACCAAAATCTCATGTTTTCACAAAGATGCTGCACAAGCAGTTCTCATAATATCGCTTAAAACAACCAGAGCTGTGGTCTATGGGTGCCTTCACAACCCACTCTGCCTAACAGTTACTCGGAATACCTCCTGTAGTTCTCAGGGAGAGTCTGGCCTTATGGATGCTTTAAAGTTGCACTACGTCATGAGTCATGTAAGACTCTCCTCTGTCCCCTCCATCTGTGGAGAAAGGAAGAAAGAAGAGAACAGGGGATGGAGCCGGGGTAACCAACGGTAGTGGTCTGGGCAGAGGAATGGTGAAATTTCACAGCTTGCCAAAGATTACAGAAGTCCAAAGTTTGACTTTTTGGCATCAGTTTTACCCAAGGGGAAAATTCCCAATTTTCTCTACTTGGTCCTTTCTCTCGGAGGAAATTCATGGTTCTGTTAAACTCAAGTAAATGCATCTTCCTTTCCTAAATTTCATGTGCTGGATTCAATACTAATTTACATCCACATTTGTGCCAGAGATCTTAAAAATCTGCTGTTGTTTCCTTCCCAAGCTGTAGGGTGGGGGGCTGGGGAGGTGCGGAGGAGTGGAGTTGAACATGAGGGAAAGGAGAGAGGGAATGTGGTTGGAAAAGTGAGGAGGGAGAAGAAAGAAAAACTTCACCTGGTAAGCATTTTCCATACTTAATAATTTGATTTTGAAGGCTAGTCATATCAAAGAGCAAAATATTCAATATTGTTAATTCAGTTTTGCAAAATATATTCTTAATTTAAAAATGATTTTGCTCCGGGTGGTAGTGCAGTAATAAAGCAGTTATTGACCAGATCTTATTGATTGTAGAGTCTGCGGGCAAAGAGCACTGACCTTGCTCACACTCTTATTGCTTCCTCCCTCCCTGGCCTTCTTCATCTATGCTCGCTCAATAATATATTATTAATATATATTTTTAGCAAAAACTGTATGTTACAAGGTTAAGGGCTTCTTAGTGATTTTTTTCAAGCTACTCTCTGCCTTTGGGGTGTTAGGGGAAGAACAAACTTCGTAACCGAGTATCTGGATATAAATGGCTTTCCATGAAAATATTTTACCCACCACTGGGAAGCATGTTGTCACCATCCACATTTTTCTGTCACATAGGACAAAAAGAAAAAACTCCCTAAGGCAAAGGGTGTTGCAGCATTTTGGGCAATGATGTTCCTACAGAGAGGAAACCACACCATGGCTATAAAGATCAAATTCAGGACATACCTGCATCCTTTCCAAGAAAGTAGCTCTGCTCTGGGAAACAAACTGAGGGCTTCAGAGGGGAGGGGGGTGGGGGACTGGGATAGGCCGGTGATGGGTATTAAGGATTAATACCCATACCATGCATACTGCATGGTGCACTGGGTGTTAAACACAAATAATGAATCGTGGAACACTGTATCAAAAACTGGGGATGTACTGTATGGTGACTAATAGAACAAAATAAAAATTATTAAAAAAAAAAAAAAAGAAAGAAAGAAAGAAAGTAGCTTTGAACCCAAAGAAAGGAGATCTGTGATCATGTCAAATTCAGTGATCAGTGGGGTCCAAAGCCTTCTGCTCCTTTTAATAGCTCTTTCATGAAGCTTTCCCCACCTTTGCAATCATCTTCCTTATAGCACAAATAAGATACGTAGTGACTGCTTACTTTAGCATTTGCACATAAACTCTCCTACACATCTGCCTGGTTTTTTTTTTCCAGGTTAATCTTACTTCTCTAATAAATGTATAAGTCTTCTGAAGGCAAACACTATGCCATATGCTCCTGCAATACTCCTTCTATGACCTGTCATGCGCCAGGTTTGTAGTAAGCACGTAGTCAATAATTATCAAATTGGAATGTGAATGATGCACAGCTCTGTATTAAACTTCCTTTCAAAGAAAGCAAGAACACAGAGCATGGCAGTGCAGTTTGCTTCTGTCCTTTGCACCGGGAGCCTCTCCAATCGTGTGGTTTGCCTACCTCCACATGTGCACCAGGTGAGAGATGGAAAAGCCAAGTACCATTGAATTTGATGAATATTGCAGAGAACTATCTTGCACTGTTGCATCATGAGGTAGAATGTTTGGGCAATTTGCTTTCATGTCATGTATGAAGAAAGAGGAAAGAACAGTGATCACACCTCAGGAACACTGAATTCAGAGAGGCTAGCAAATCCCCAAGCTCATGGGCAGATTAGGACAGAAAATGAATGCACATGATGGTCACCTGCCACTTCTGACCCCACCCACATCCTGCACTGCACTCATGAATGCGGTTCTTCCTCGGATGGCCAGAGAGATAGGTTAAAAAAAAAAAAAAAAAGCCTGGATTTCTCTGATTCCCTTTGCACTGTCTATCCCCATTCCTGGGCTCCTGCTTCTAGGAAGAAGTCTATCTAAAAAATCCAATATTCATGAAGGATAGCAAAGAAGGAATGGCATCCAGATCTCTATTTGCTGCTGGTTTCAATTGCCCACTGAAGGGGGACAAAGAACAGGACACGAGTGATGCAACAATGGAACACCACGGCCTAATAAAAACAATCCAGGTGAGCAAGAAGGAATGCTAGCCTCTACCTACCAGCTGTGTGGCCACTGGCAAGCTACACATCCTGCAGCATCCGGCAGGCATCAGCTGCTCATTCAAGGAGTTTAATAGTAAAGAATGCATGAAAGTACTTTTTACAAAGATGTGGGAAGGACAAGGAAACCAACAAGGATCAGCAAAAGGGCTGCTGGCAGCAGGAAGCCTTTAACACTGCCAGCTCTGAATGGGGCAGGAGAGACTAAAAGGCCTGTGGGGCAATGGCAGCAAGTGTGGGTGTGGAAAAGAGGCTGCCGCAGAGGACTATGGGCACCTCCAATTCAACACGCACAGGCAACCCAACCTCTGTCTCCTGGTGCCTTCTAATCTCACATCAGAGCCAGAAAACAAGAGAGACTGGATGATGCGGTCTTTCAAGGTCAGCTGACCAAGGCAAAGGGTAAGGCAAAGCAGGACGGGGAATGATCTGGAAGAGCAAACCAACGGACAGCCCCATCTTTGTGCACCTCATTTTCTCCTTTGTCACACAGGAATAATTATGTAACCATACCTACCACACAGGGTCCTCTTAAGGACTAAATGTAATTATAGCTGTGAATGCACTTTGTTAAACTTTCCAACCTGCCACAGATGCTGTGTTGGTGAGGCACCCCCTCTGCTCTCTGTGGAGTCCTCTCCCCATGCCCATGCCCACGCCCAGGCCAGGGCCCCCCCCACGCCCAACCAGAGCCAGAATGATGTGAACAGAGCTGCACAGGGCTCTGCAGGTGGCAGGGGGAGGGGGGAGCTGCACACGCAAGGAAATAATAGAGACTGGATTGTTTATGCTTGTGGGAAAGGGCGCATGAATATGGATAAAACCCTGTGCGCATTTTGCTAATTACCCAGCATCAGTGTTAAAGGAGGAGAGAGCCCACTGCAGATTTTCAAGCCAATTCCATCCCGCCAAGCCCACCCCCACCTATATACACACACAAATCACCGCTGCCACTACTACCACCACCATTTTCTCTCCTCTCATATACATAACTGACAATGCTCCCCTGAATATGAACCACATGAACCCATTTGAGTTAAATCTGAACTGACATAAGATTCCAACTCTGTATCGTGCCAGAAGGCTCAAGGAAGAAAGTCCCATTCTGATCCCAGTTGGCAGGAGCTTATTTTCTACGATATCCACAGTCAGAACAATTTGATAGCTCCATGGGCAAAGACATGAGGTGAATCAAGGAGGGAAGGGAGGTGGAGAGACAAAGAATCATACTTAGGTGGAGGCCATTTCCATGGGAAGCCAAAACTATGGTCGAAAAGGCAAAACAAATCCAGTCTCTGGCTCCCAGGCTCAATTACGACCTCTTTCCTTTCTCTGCTAAAGAAAGAAAAGATGATGAGCTCGGCCTTTGTCTCCTGGTGGCTCCTGGGCTTTTCCTAGACAGCCAGCCCCAAGAAGATGTCTGCCAACTCATCCTTGAAAACCAGCAGGGATGGGTAAGTTGGAGAAAGTGCTCAGGGAAAGGGCTTGCTCAGAGTGGAGACTTGGAGGGAGGAACTCAAACCAGCTGGTTTGGGTCCTGAAGTCCATCACCAAAGGCTGCCAGAGGACTCGCTCTCTTTGTTTCCAGATCAACCAAGCTAAAGGGTGATCAATAAGCACCGCCCTGAGCCACATGCTTCAGGGCAGAAACAAAGACCTAGCCTTTTTATATGATTCCTTACACTTGTCCTCCTCTGCAAGAAAGGCGGCAGCAAGTGCACTAGAAAGACACCTGCCTGCACGTCTGGAGATCCAGATTTTTATACTGGCTCCGTCTCATGTAATTGTGTGATTATGAGCAAGGCACTTAGCCCTTCTAGGCCGTGGTCCTACAGTTCCCTTCATCCGAAAAATTAAGAAGCTTGACCTAGAAGAACTCACAGTTCCAAACTTCAAAAACTCTGATTAACAATGTCAGTAACTAACATAGATTGAGCTCCTCCTAGGTGCCAGCCACTATTTTACATATATTACATAGCTCAGTATTTCTCAATAACCTTGTGTTATATACTCATTTCATAGATAAGAAAACTGAGACCCAGTATAGTTAAGTCATTTTCCTGAGTTGGTGGGGATTTGAACACTACAATAGCATACTGGATAGTGCAGCATACCAATGAAAGCATAGACTTTCCATCAATACGTCCTTCTATCTAGACTCAAGACTTTGTAGTCCAGTGTTTCTTCCACTACACCATACAGCTCTTGTCACTTTCCAGGAGAAATTCCCACATCTCTAGATCACTGTCAGAAGAACCAAAAAGAGGCACTCATAACCCAAAATTTCCAAACAAATTCTGATGGATACTCCATCTTCAGTGGGCTGAAAGGGGCAAAATGGAACTTCTGGGAGAAAGCTGGTCTCCAGTTGAGGCATACATACTCTATACAATTAGATGCTCGACAAACATGGCATATACATTGTGCACAGCAGATGTTCAATAAAGGCTTGGCACAATGCTGAGTATTCAGTAAGTGCTTCACAGACTCTTGGCACCTAGATTAGGAAACATGACAGAGATTATAAATTGGAATGGATGGAAAAGTTAACCAAAAAGCATAAAAGAATAAAATTAAATAATAAAATTAAGAATACGAAGACATTATATTATCAACGCTGGTAGCTTCAACACTAGTAGTATCCCTCCCACATCCACTGCCCCGCTGCCCCACCCAGAGAAACCCACGCGAAGCACCCATACTGCCTCCGTGTGCCAGAAGGGAAAAGCATCCTCTAAAACCTAAGTCTTGCTGGGCCTAGACTCACTACCGTATTTCTGCCTTAGACTTTGCATGTAACTTTTTCACAGGGAGGCGGGAGCTGATTGGATTATAGGAATACAAATGGATTAATTTGGGGTGGATTAGATACATCACAAAACATAAGTTTGACTTGCATTAACATAAAAATGTCATAAAAATGTAGATGCTGAGGCAGAGCTTATTTGTGATGCCGCTAATGCATTGTTACTCCAGCAAAAGATGTACACAATATTTACGCTGTATCTGACCACATAAAACATGTCGTATACATATGCGATTTTTCATTATGTAGAGCGAAAAGAGCCAGAGGGCCCTTCAGAATTCCAATTCTTGAGCTTCTGACTTTCCCCTCTTTTTTTTAAATCTTTTTTTCTTTATTTTCAAGAAACAAATACAGTTTTAAACCATCATTACTGTATTTTGAACAGTTAATATTTCATATCGTGACATCTCTATTCAGAGGTAACAGGTTTAGTTGATTACTATTTGTTTATAGAGCTGAAGAAACCTGCAATCACAGGGAACATAGAAGGATTGCAATTAGATCTATTGGCTGAGAGCTGCACCTTGCTGACCCACGGTTAAGTGGTTAGCGCTATCAGAGAGAAAATGCCTACTGGCAGCTGGCACATCTGCACATAATAATATGGGCAAAACTGACACGGCCACTAAAGGCTGCTGCTCTCCTCTTTACCCAGAAGCTGAAAACAGATCATGCTTTTTAATAGTGCATCAACACTTTTCTTCTGAATTAGCATAATCATGTGAGTTATGGGAGGAAGTGGGTACATCTTGGCTAAGCTGCTATGAATTCTTCAAATTATCCAAATAAAAGGGATTTTTTCCCCCACAAACCTGAGTCTATACTCAACTTTCTAGTTTATTAAAAAGCAAAAGGACAGGGAGAGAGCAATAGAAGAGAAAGTTACTCTAAGTTTTCTTAACAAAACACATAATATCCCAAGTGTGACAGCTTGGACACACACACACACACATACACACACACACACACGTATCACCTGAGGCAGGACAGGGGGCAACGAGGGGTGAGGGAGAGTGGTTAACATAAATACACAGGCAGGACTCTATCAAAGCAAAAGTGATGATGATGATGATGATGATACCTGATTTTAAGTACGAGCTCATTATGTGCCTATCACCGCATAAAGACTTTAGAGGCTCTTCCAACAATTCTACACCCAGGGGTCCCAGCTCATCTTGCTCCACCAATCATTTTATAGATCCCAAAATAAACAAGGTTGAGCAACTCAACTGAAGACTCTCTCTCAAGCATAGTAAGATGACCACCAGAGAGTAAGCCAACCAAATTCCCATGCTACTCTGGGACAAGAAAGTAAAACAGGGGTGCTGGGGGCCTCTGTTCCCCACTAGAGGCATGCAGTTCCCAGGAATCACAGCTTCTCTTTCTGCAGCCAACTTCCTTGAGATACAGGCCACATCAGCATATACAGCACCATTCCGAATATTAGAAAAAAAAGATATTCACTCTTGACAGGCTAATTAGGATAAGGCAGCTCAATTAGGCTTAAACATCAGAAGTAAAATCGAAGGACAAATGAAGAATTAGGAGAAAATATTTTAAAAACATAAGAAGTGAATGTGTGTGTGTAAGAGAGAGAGATTGGTTGAATAAACTGATACACAAAGTGAAGTACTATGCAGCCACTATTAAAAATAAGCAAGCAAAAAAAGAAAGATCTGTATGAATCTATATGGGGTGATTTGCAACATGTACTGTTAAGTGAAAGACAAAATATAAAGAGAACACTCTGTACGATATTTTACAAAAAGTAGGAAAGAAATACAGCATTAAGGAATCTGCTTTTTCCCCCCCCAAAAAAGAAACATAAGAAAGATAAATCAGAAAACAATGAAATTGGCAACCTACCATTTCCCACTAAAAGGAATCAGGAAGCTCCTTGGAGAAATGGATGGTTACAGGGCTTGGACACAGAAGATACAAGATGACCCTGGAACATACTCTCACTCCACAAAGTAAGGAAATGCTTTAAAAAATAATGGTGGCATGTCCAAAAAACATAGGAGCAGCCTGAAGGAGCTCCCCACTGGACAATGTCTGATAATTTGAGCATCAAAATAAATAACAGATTATCAACCCACTGTAAGAAAGAATGAATCTATGAGTCCATAAGATTATAAATAGATGATAAACAAATAAAATAATGTGTTCCTTACAATAAAATGCTGACTGATAAATATGGAGAAAGAGGTAGATAGGAAAACCACCATATTCAACCAGTAATGAGCAAGAACAATCAATGGACATTAAACCCTGAGGTCAAGATTTGACGAGTTACAAGATATTTACATACTTAAAATGTGTTCCCACACGTAATTTATTAGTTACAAGGGTAAAAGCAGTAACCATGCAGTGGAGAAACCACACAATACCTTGATCAGGTTATCAAAATTAGCATCGACAATAAGGGTCAGATGACATTGTGTGTCTCCAGATATGTCACACTGAGAAGTACATAACGTCATCTACACAGGAATCTGGACAAGAATGCATAACCTGAATCTAATCATAAGTTATTATCAGATAAACCCAATGAGAAATGTTCTATAAAATAACTAGTCTGTATTCTTCAAAACTGTCAATGTAATGAAAGACAAAGAAAGGTCAAACTACTATTCTAATTAAAAGAGAAAAAGGGGGGGCAGCTGGGTGACACAGTTGGTTAAGCATCCGACTTTTGGTTTCAGGTCAGGTCATGATCTCAGGGTGGTGAGATGGAGCCCTGTATCAGGCTCCATGCTCTGCGGGGAGTCTGCTTGACATTCTCTCCCTCTCCTACTGCCCGTCCCCCAACTCATGTGCACATGCATGCTTGCATATTCGCTCTCTCTCTAATAAATAAATAAATAAAATCTTTTCAGAAGAGAGAGAAAAAAGAGATGTGGCAACTAAATGCAATTCAAAAGCCTGGAATGGATCTTGCGCTTGAGGTAAATATAATGCTATGAAGGACATCATTGGTAAAATTGACAGAATTAGAATATGGACTACAGATCAAATAGAATCATTACTTTGCTGTTAAATTTCCTGTTATTTGATAACCTTATTCTTGTTCTATAAGAGGTTATCTTTGTTCTTAAGGGATATACATTGAAATACTAACGTACCTACTCCCGAACGATTCAGAAAGCACAATAGACAGATACAAAACACATGTGCCAAAATGTTAAAAATTGGTGAATCTAGATAAAAGGTGTATGAGTGAATTATTCTTACAACCTCCCTCTAACTTTGAAATTATTTCAAAATAAGACATTTCAAAAGCAAAATATGAAAGTGAAAAAAGAAGAGCGCCCTCTATAGTCCCATGCCAACATTAGCACTGCTGAATTTCAGTACCACATATACCTTCAGCCAGGAGCCCTTACCTAAAGCAAACCTTTCACAACCATACACAGCAGCCTTGGTGAGGGGCCCCTTCATCCTTCTAATAAACCCTGCATTTGGGGTTCTCTGAATGCCTCTGTCTTTGCAGTCAAATGACCCCTAACCAGTTATTTCTCAACCTACCAGACGGGAGAGAGCAGAATACTATAGCCAGATTCCCATCTTCTCCTGCAAGGTCTTGGTCTCATGATTGTATATTTCTCCTCTACTCTGGGAACTTCTGATGTCTTGTTCATCCTTAGGTCCCAAGTGACTGACACACAGAAGATGCTCGCTAAATGTTTCAGTACTGAGTGGAGCTGGAGTATGTTGACTGTGGGGATTTATTCTATCATCAGTCTTAACAAATCAAGGGTGCACACGCCCACAGAAGCCATTTCAGTTATGCCTGTGTTAGCACCCTCTCCCCAGACATTTGCCAGGAGAATGCTGGAGTGACAAGCACTAGCATTATGTCTCCACCTGATGGCTTAGACACTACTTTGGTGGATTTCCTGCATTTTATACTAAGCTTGGGGATGGAGAACAGGTAGAGAACTTTAGCCCCACTCTAACTATTTATTCTAAACATGGATAGCAAGCACAACAGTAAAATGGTTTAAGCTTTCTGGGAGTTAGAGAAGTAGGTTAGAAATCTTTGCAGATCCCTCCACCCAAAGAATTACTGCTCCCTAATTAAAAAGTGAGAGGGCTCCAGTTCCCACAGACTATCAGAAATTCCTGAGTTCCAATTCCAAGCATTAAGAACATGTGAGTCTTTTGGATTCTCACTCTGACAGGTCTGACCTATTCAGGTAAGAGCCTGGACTCAAAAACCACCATACCTACAACTGCTCTCTTTGTCCCTTAGAGCCAGGCCTCACAGAGGGAGTAAAAAAAAAACTCAGTAACAAACCACAGAAGAAAACTCCATCCAACTGAGGCCTTTCCTTGGAATTCCTTCCCAAGTTCTTAGTCCTGAGCTATGCAGAAGTTAATGAAAACAATGAACAGTTGGAGGGAAGAAATGGTTCTTGGGGAAAAATTTGGAATTGAAAAGACCAGAAATAACATTGGTCTACTCTATTTCAACAAAGACATCACTACAAATGTGACTAGACCAAAGGCATCTAACTCTACTGCCTAACCAGAGACAAGAGACAAGCAAGTCTTAAGTCAAATTCTCTTAGCTAAAGCCAAATTATGGTTTTTCTATCACTATTTTAATCATTTTGAAGTTACACAGAAGTTACTACTTGTGTAAGCAGATAAATGAGCTTTCAAAGACAGTTTTGTAATCTATCTACATGGAAGACATGTTTTCCAAAGCCTAGAACCCAGGAAGTGAATCCAAATGAGAAGGACACTACAGTGGTCTTGAAAAGTTGAGTTATTCAGAGAGCTCTGTCAAAACACCTGGTTCCTATTGGGATAGTTTTAGGGGAAATTCTTAATTGAATGGAGAAAAAAATATGCCCATGGAGCCTTTAATAGAGCTAAAACCTCCTTGGAATACCTCTGCCACCAACTCAGGCTTGTCACCTGAGGGGGAGGAAAGCCTCCATAGAATAAAGGAATGAATAGACCCTAACAGTGATTCTAATGAAAAACTAATTAGGAATATAGCAAGGAGATTATTAATTCCTACCAGAATCAAAATTACAGACCTTATCATATTGGAAACATGAGCAGTAGAAAAGAAGAACTCTCAGGCCATGCTTTGAAAACTGCCACCTGGAAGGGAGGACATGATGAATTTGAATGCCCCAAAGGGAACTGGAGACAGGGGCGAACAAGAAGGTTTAATGCTAAAGAAATATCTTGCCCCAACTTTAGAGAGGTCACTGGACTGAGAGGTCATCACACTGTGTGTGACTCAGAGTCACAGAGGGTGATGGGGGCAGAACTGAAGCTGGCTCTAGGCAAATGCAGACTCAAGGCCGAGTACTGAGGAGAAACTGAATGTATGTAGAGGGCAAATGGGCAGAGGAACCCTACACTGAAAGGAAAAGGAACTACATTCTTCTACAGGGCATCAGGAAAAGTGTGCCTTAAATCTGTCCTAATGTTTTCCCAGAGTTGAACTGAATAGGTGTGAGGGATTTTTTTTCTTTTTTTAACTATAAGGAAATTTTGCAATTATATGCCAAATGAGACCTGAAATAAATTTTATGGATTTTATTTCTAAGATGGTAAAAACTTGGGCTGATTTGATTTAGTCCTTAGCCCAAGGACATGAACAAGAGAACTCCTATTTTGCAGATGGGCAGGATAAGTTCTAAAACAAAACTGAAGAGCCATTTCACGAGCCACAGAAGGCCAGCCCTCTTTGAAGCTAGACTGGACACTGAGGAACCCTACATTGGTGTTGGGTCTAGGCCTCTATGAGGCAGTCCTTCTCTCTACTCTGTCCTTGCATGCCTTGGAAAATGTATCTCTATTTCTACAGATCATTTGTAGTCTCCTCTCTTTCCTTGCCCCCCATCAAGAGCTGGACAATGTTGTAATTTTCTGTTACTAAAATTTTTATTTCTCTAAAGTGGTCATAAATGCTGGCTTGATGACAATCCAGAAATACTCCATATACTAAACACAAAAACTTGCTATGAAAATTGCTTGGTTTATTTTTGTTTATGTTATTGAGTTCTTGCAAATGACACAGCTGAATGTTTATCCTACCATAAGGAAATGCATTTTGGTATTTGTATTTTTGTTTTTTTGTGAGTTTTTTAAGGTTTGCTTAAAAAGATAAGAGCAATAAAGAGAGAACTTAAACATGTACACACCCATATCACACACACAAACACATGTTCACACATAATTCTAAATTTAGGGAAAACTTATTCTATAACCTTCTAAATTTTATTTTCTTCTCTTCCATCACGATTAAAATACCTAATTCAGCAATAATAAAAACTGAGAGAGACTAGACCTTCACCATTTTCTCTATACTGCACCCATACCTTTTCCTAGGATGGCTGCCAAAGACCCAAGAGCCTTTATCCCACCTTCATGTAAGAATTCTTCTTGAAAACTCTTGTCTGTAGAGGTAGACTGTCCTGACCAGAATGGACAGAGACAAAGAGGTCCAGTAGGGAGCAAAATAAAGGGACTCTAAGAGAAGGACAGCCCTTGTTAATACTATTAAGTGATATAAGACCCCCAAAATTATAGTGGCAATAGGCAAGTTACAAAATTTCATGGAGATGGCTGTGAAATGGCAATTAAATCTAGATGAATGAGTAAAGTAAATACTGGAGAAATAGGATATGAGACATATGCATGTATGGTCCCTTATTTTGCAATCACATATAATAAATGGGAGCATGGGAGTTGGACTAGTAATCAGAATTACACACTTCTTGGCCACTGTTGGAAGGTCTGCCTGCCCAAGACCTTAAGTGAACCATTGTTGGGACCTTAGTTCATCTTCTCCTTGATGGGAAAACTAAGTAAGCGAGCACCCACATCATCATTTCACTATCCTCTCTTACAACTCCCTAGGGTGGACAGGTGCTACATCACGTTGTGTTTTTCTGAAAGATGTTCATTAGTCTCTAGCTCTCCAAACCTCACAACACTGAATGTTATAAAGAAATGACTGCCGAGCTTCCAAAATTTGGCAAACCCATGGAAAAAAATCCCAGCTGGATGGTTCTCCCTGGAGAGCAACATGCGACCAGGACATGGAGGTCCCTTTTGAACACCTCCTGAGTAATAAGAATGCATAATATGAAAACAAACTTGTAAGAAAAAATCATATTGGCCACAGATCTCAAAGAAAAAACTGATAGCCCCATGAACCCTATGACTAGTTTCTATCTTTGTGATCCCTGAGATTTTGCTCACATTCTATTTTGGCAATGTAAGTCCAATAAGGCCGTAACTACTAAGCAGTGTAATATAGATTACAAAAAGCATGGGCTTCGGGTAAAACTGGGTTCAAATCCTGGCTCCTCCTTTCACTGGTGACTGTGGGGATTACCTCTCTTTCATTTCCATCTCTGTCACAAAGGGTTAAGTGAAACCATATGTGCAGCTGGTACTCAATAAACATATTCCTCTTACATGAGGTTTACAGAGCTTGCCTCTAGAAAGAGCCTATGATTCCACAAATAACACAGATGCAAACACTTGTGTCAGCACTAGCTGACTAAGAAAAGGAATCAGGGATCCTTCCACAAAATAGAAAGTGAGGCACAAACTAGAATTAAGACACAGACATTGAATCCTTTCTAATCATGGGACTGTGTCAGCTCTCTCAAATGAAATTGTGCTCAATACCCTATATATTTGACACTGAGGCAGGGCATGGAATGATACATCATTGGTTAATTTGTTTCTCCTTAAATATTTTTCTAATTCTATATAAATTTAAAATAAAATCAGGGGAATCTCATGTTTAAAGTAGTTAACTTACACAAAATGCTAGTCAGCACCCTAATTTTCTCCTATACAACAATCTGGTAGCTTACCCAAGAGTAAATTACCTTGAAAAAGTAAAACTGTCACTATTTGCAGGTGACATGAAATTACCTATAGAAAAACCCTAAAGACTCCACCAAAAAAAACCCTATTTGAATAAATTAATTCAGTCAAGTTGCAGGATATAAAATCAATATACAGAAATCTGTTGGGTTTCTATACACTAACAATGAACTACCAGAAAGAGAAATTTAAAAAGCAATCCCATTTATAACTGTATCAAAAAGAATAAAATACCTAAGGGGGTGCCTGGGTGGCCCAATAGTTTAAGCAGCCAACTCTTGATTTTGGCTCAGGTCATGTTCTCAGGGTCCTGGGATCAAGCCCCACATCAGGCTCCATACTCAGCAGGGATCTGCTTCGTGATTTTTTCTCCCTGTCCTCCTGCCAGCCTTCACATGCTCTCTCTCTCTCAAATAAATAAATAAATCTAAAAAAAAAAAAAGAATAAAATACCTAGGAATAAATTTAATAGCAAGAAGGTAAAGGACCTATACTCTGAACACCATAAGACGCTGATGAAAGAAATTCCAGATGACACAAATAGGAAGATATACAATGCTCATGGATTGGAAGAACCAATACTATTAAAAAATGTCTATACTACCAAAAGCAATCTATAGATTCAATGCAATCCTATCAAAATACCAATGGTAATTTTCACACAACTAGAACAACCCTAAAATTTGTATGAAACCACAGAAGACCCCAAATAGCCAAAGCAATCTTGAGAACTAAGAATAAAGCTAAATGTGTCACAACCCCAGACTTCAAACTATACTACAAAGCTACAGTAATCAAAACTGTATGGTACTGGCACAAAAACAGAAACATAGATCAATGGAACAAACTAGAGAGCCCAAAATTAAACCCATACTTATAAGGTCAATTAACTTACAACAAGGGAGACTAGAATATACAACAGGGAAAATAAATGGTGCTGGGAAAACTGGGCAGCTACATGTAAAAGAATGAAACTGGACCACTTTCTTACACCATTTGCAAAATGGATTAAAAACCTAAGTGTAAGACCTGAAATCAAAAAACCCCTAAAAGACAATACAGGCCTAAGCAAATGGCCTTAGCAATATTTTTCTGGATCCATCTCCCCAGGCAAGGGAAAACAAAAGCGAAAATAAACAATTGAGACTACATCAAACTAAAAAGCTTTGCACGGCAAAGGAAACCATCAATAAAACAAAAAGGCAACCTACTGAATGGAAAAAAACATTTCAAATGATACATCTAATAAGGGGTTAATATCCAAAATGCATAAAGAACTCATACAACTTAACACCAAAAACAAACATCATCACCATCATCATCTGATTAAAATGGACAGAGAACATGAACAGACAATTTTCCAAAGAAGACATCCAGATGGCACAAGGTGCTCTAAATCACTAATCGTCAGGGAAATGCAAATCAAAACCACAGTGAGCTACTACCTCACACCAGTCAGAATGGCTAGTATTAAAAACACAAGATATAATATCTTGGTGAGGATGGGGAAAAAAAGGAACCCTGGTGCACTGTTGGTGGGAATGTAAATTTGTGTACTACTACAGAAAACACTACGAAGGTTTCTCAAAAAAAAAACTAAAACTAGAACTACCATATGATCCAGCAATTCTACTTCTGGGTATATATCCAAAGAAAACAAAAACACTAATTCGAAAGATCTGTGTACACGATTATGTTTATTATAGTATTATTTACCATAACCAATATATGGAAAGAATGTAAGTGTCCATCAGTAGATGAAAGGATATGGGGTATACATAATGGAATATTACTCGATCATTAAGAAGAATGAAATCTTGCCATTCACAACAATATGGATGGACAGGGTATTAGGCTAAATGAAGGAAGTCAGAGAAAAACAAGTACCATATGATTTCATTTATATGTGGAATCTAAAGAACATAACAAACAAAACAAAACTAATAGGTACAGAGAACAGACTGGTAGTTCCCAGAAGAGAGGGGGTTAGGGGGATGGACAAAAGAGGTGAAGGGGATTAAGAGGCACAAATTTCCTGTTAATAAGATAAATAAGTCACAAGAAGATGAAAAGTACAGCATGGGGGATATAGTCAATATTGTAAAAGTTTTGTACGGTGACAAATGGTAGCTACACCTGTAGTAGTAAGCATTTTGCCATGTATATAATTGCTGAATCACTACGTTGTACACCTGAAATTCATATTATATGTCAACTATACTTCAACATTTTAAAGATGTGCCAACCATGACAATCTAAAAAGATGTGACAATTTCAGAACAGACACCTGTGGTTTCAGATTGTGTTCAATGGAGCCAGGAGGTTCTGCAATGTTGGGGTGGGGGTAGCTGAATTGACAGAGATCCAGACCCCTGCTTCCACTCCAACCTGAGCACTCTCAGACCTTGAGATCACCTCGAAGCGCCTGGTCTATGGTAACTAGCTATGTCTTTGGTTAAGTATTTAATCAATCTGGGCCTATGTTTCCTCACCTGTAAAGTGAGGAGGGTGGTCTAGCATATGTAAGGTCCCATCCACCCAAATCTCTTCTAGCTCCCTTTTTAATTTCTAACTCAATTTTACCCTCTTCCCTCAGTACCACAGTTCTGAATCAATAAATGAATCCAGAAAATGAAAATGCTTCTAAATTTCCAAAGCACTTGGATTATAAAAAGCTATTTTCTCCTGGTTGATGAAAAAGCTGAGAATACACTACTAACGTGTGCCAGACACTGGACTGGGTACTTTACCAATAGGTCCTCATTACGTCTGAGCACCTGGAGCACTAGAAGTCCAACACAGGATGAGGGCTACAGGTGACGTGCATTGGGCTAAGTGTGTGACATATATTACCACGTGAGGAGTGCATCATCCTCCAGTGTTTACGGATGCCCAAAATGCCAAGTATAAAGCACAGTCACAATTCAAATGCAGGTCTGACAGTCTCCAAAGCCCAAGTCTTTCCTGGAATGCTTGCAGTGAGTCAGAATAGCTGGACTGTAGTGAGAGCTTTGCAGAAATGACATAACATGGAGTAGAAATTTACCCTCTCTGGGCCTCAACACTTTTCACCAAAAAATTTCCCCAGGTTAAGCCTCAAAGTTCTCCAACACTCTAAAATTTACCGATTCTCTGGTCAACTCAACAACCACAAAAAGTAAATGTATGAAGTATCTGTGAAGCAAGGCTCATTCCCATGTATAACTGGATTTCATTGCTCTCTGAGGCTTTTTCCTCCTCTAGTTCTTCCCCCTTGTCCACCTCCCTCCCAAAAAACAGCCGCCAAAGATTCAGGTAATTGTTCCAATTGGAACAATTCAAATTAAAGTAATATACGTTACACGGTAATACACCTTACCATAAAAAAGCAGGACAATCAGTTTATGAGAGCTTCAAAATCAAGTGTCTTCTTATTTCTCTCCTCACAGCTAATCAACAAGGGCTCCAGCGAGTTATTTGGTGATCTCTGAGTGTTAGGTGGTGTCCTCTCTGGCCCTTTCAATTCAGATATCAACCAAAAGACCTGAGAAGTTATTGTACTTCTGGGACTTTTCTTTGTTTTTTAAAAAAAAGAAAAGTGTAAGAAGATATTCAACGAAATAAAAGAGAAGCATTGACGTTTCCATTGGTAATCTGGTCCGTATGTTCCCTGCTACTGAGCATTTTCAGAAGGCCTGACTGTCTGGGTTAATTGTTTAATGCTTTTAGTTAGAATTAAACTTTGCACCTGCTCTGACAGTGATAAATTAAATGTGCTCCTTTTCCAATACTGTTGCCCTCTTTAAGTAGAGACCAAGAAGTGTATCTCCCTTCTTCCCCTGCATTTGAGGAATCTCTGCTACACTGGAGTGTAAACCAGCATAATTTGTCACCAGAGCTAGCGCCAATTAAATTGATTGCGTTGGACTGAACTCTGGGACCCCTAATGCAAGCACTAAGGGAAAAATGGGCTCTTTTCTGCCCATTCCCCCATGTGGCACTTAGGCATAGCTCAACAGTAGAAGGCTTTCAAGGTTCAAAAGGGTTTTATTTTCAAAAGAAATGGGCATTGATCAGCTGCATTTAAAGGCAAAGATAATTCCAGAGCTTGAAGGCTGGATTTGTGTTTAAGGTCTAAATCTCTTTCTTTAACCTTGGGGGGCCAGTATAACATAAAAGCAACAAAGAGATTAAGATTACAAAGGGTTTGCAAGTGTAAATGATGCAGTGGTATTCTCCAAACATAACACAGTCCCCCATTCACAAGCCCAGGCACAGACCAGCATTTGATCTGTTGGTTTTACACCTGTAAAAACAACTCGTGCTTATTGGTCACTCAGCAAACAGTTTCGGGCAAGAGGGGAAGAAAAAGGAAAGTGGAAGAGGAGTGAACTTGCTCATACTGCAGAGTTCAACCATGCCTTCCCCAAACCAACTGAAAAGTAAAAACACTAAAGGTCAGCATGGCAGAGGCCACCAGAAGCCTCCCTCCTTGCTGGTGTGGTACATACCACATAGGAATATGAAGAGCAGGGTGTTCTGTTCCAATCCTTGGTCATTTCCCTCATTATCCCAGCCTCTGGTGCTTGGGTTGGTTATGTCATATCCTTCTAAGGCAGGTGGTAAGTACACCTGGTTGTAAATACCAGCCCCTTCTTGTTCCTTTATTTATGAGCTACCCAATTGTATATCCTCTATCTTGCCTTTTAGCTCAATTCCCCACAATCTGTCCTGTATGGTAGCACCATTTGATTAAGCTAGATATAAATCAAGTCTACAAAGTTAAGAGACTCAGACTCCAAATTAGTAGATTCTATCGTGGTACATGGGGAAACCAACAGTAAGTGTACCCATTCCCTCAAGTTCAGACCTCCTTCTTCATCTGTTCTCTTTCTCCTTCAGAAATATAGATCTTCTCCTATTAACTCTATCCCCTGGTTCTTCTTTTCACAAACTGAAGCCTTGCCAGGAATATCAAGCCTTCATTGCTAAACCAGGTGGTGACAATGGCATCTTGCGAAAGGGGAAAAGAACTGATATTTATTGAGACTTTCAAGGCCAGATCGAACATCTGGACACCCTGAGGAGGTTAATTATTTGGTATGAACCCAAGTGACTAAAAATTCAGTGCTTGTTTAAAACAAGCAAAGAAACAAGAGTTTACCATTCATTTAGGAAAGAGACCATGCACCAGTAAGAAGAAAGTAGAAAGGGATGATTCAGATGGTAGCTCTCTATCTCCCTAATTTCTGGAGCAATTCAGCTCTGGCCCCAAACTTGCATACTCCACCCAGAAAACAAAAACTTTGTAGTGTAGTGAAATAATCATTCAGCATGATCTTTGGGGGTCTTATTCCTTTCCTGAGAATTTGATCAAAGCATTTCTTCTAACTCTATATCATAATCCCCCTGATAAGAATTCCAAGTTCTAAAAAATCCTATCTTGTTACATTTCCAAGGATGTTTTGCCATGCCAAAGCTGTATCAGCACCCTCTGTTAGCCTTCTGTGCTGTGTAACAAATCACAAAGAGCACAGTAATTCAAGACAACACCCAATTATTATCTCACAGTTTCTATGCACCAGAAAATCTGGATACAGAGTAGCTGAATCCTCTGCTCAGAGTCTTACCAGACTGAAATCAAGATGTCAGCTGGGCTACAATCTTATCTAAGGCTCAAGGTCCTCTTCTAAGCTCACTGGTTGTTGACAGAATTCAGTTACCTCCTCCCCATTTTCTTACTGGCACTCTCAGGTCCTAGAGAATACCCTCAGGTACTTGCCATGTGCCCTCTCCACAGGCAGTTGATAACATTGTCATCTGCGTCTTGAAAACCAGCAAAAAAATCTCTCCAACTTTTTTCAAGGACACATGTTTAGGTCCAGCCCACCCGGGATAATCTGCCTTTTGATTAGGTAAGATTCAACTGGATAGGAACCTTAATTTTATCTGCAAAACATTTTCACCTTTGCCACAGAATGCCATATAATCTAATCATGACAATGCTATCCTTTTATATTCACAGGTCTTATCCATGTTCAAGAGGAGAGAATACTATATGGCATGTATACCAGGAGTAAGGAATCTTGGAGTCATTTTAGAATTTTGCCTACCACAGACCTGCTTACAGAGAGATACCCCAGGCTTACCCACTCCTTGACCTAGCTGTTGTTCAAGGCCTTGTATTAGAAATGACATAAACTTCTTTCTAAAAAACTCTCCCCTGACTAGTTCTCAGGCAAATCCAATGGTTTTTATACTCCCAATTTTCGTTTGCTTATAGATCCATAAGGAAACCACTGGCATTGCAATGTTGTGGGTGATGGGCATCTAAGAGCCACAGAGCCCCCTAGAGGAAGATCTTAATAGGCCTGTGTAAGTGGTCTGGTGTGATTTTCTAAAAGGGCATTACACAGACCCTGCCTCTTATAGGTACCTTTAAATGGGAACATGCCAAAAGATGCTTTATCAACACACAAAAAAGGGGCAAAAAAACAAACTTTCTCATATAAATCATGCTAGTAGCCTCTTCATGAAAGAGAGAGAGGGAGGGAAGGAAGGACGAGGGGAGAGACAGAAAAAGAAAGAAAGAAAGAAAAAAGGAGGGAGGGAGAGAGGAAGGAAGAGTTTGCTGTGTTTTAGTCTACTGCATTTTTATTGGACTATAAGGGGAAATATTTGATGTGTATTAACAATAAGAAAGAAGCACATCCCATCCCACTGACCTGAAGGAATGCTCATCTTAAGGCTGTCACACTATCCTTCGAAATACCGCTTTCAACCCTATTCAAGGACAATCAATGGCATCCCATGTCCTATCACATCAAGCCAAAATGCCAGATCACTTTTGTCTCAGTCCAACACTCAAATCCCATAACCTGGCCCTACTATCTAACAAACCAGATTTCCCAAAACTGCTCATCACAATTCCTGTAACATTTTGCTGTCCCACAAAAACACTCATTCTTTTTGCCATAGTCAATCTACCATGCCGTTACTTGCCCTTCTTTCCCGCCAACACCATTACATTAATTCTTTTATTTTTTCACCATCTACCATGTACCAGGAGCTAAAGGCCCAGATCCATTCACACCTCCTCCAGGAAAACGTCAAAAACTGATTTGAACTCTTATCTTCCTCCTCTAACTACCGATTATAAAGTCTGAATTGGATTTAGCTTCACTGGATATCTTCTTTAGTTTGCTGCAGCACATATCTTGTTTTCTGAGATGGCTCCTTGTGTACTCTAGAACAGGGTTTTAAACCTATGAGGCAGTATCTTTTGGTAAAATCTGAAATCAATTTAGTAGGTTGCAACCAGAATTTTTTAATTGAAATGGTTAGACAAAGAACAGAAAAGGAGAGATCAGTATACAGATAACAAAGGTGTCTTGTTTTGTGAAATTCTTTCTTTTGATATATAATTTGTGTATTTATAAATTGAAACCTAAGTGTGTGGTATTGTGTAATGAAATAAAAAATATTGATAATTGTAAATTATTATTAAAAGGCAGTTTTTAAAGCACCAGAATGCACTGAGAAAAGCATAATGTACACAGATGAAGTTCCTGCAAAAATCAGAACAGGCCAAAAAGATGTCAAATCAGACAACCTAAAGCTCAAAACAAATACACTGCCTCTGCACTCCTGGAAGCCGAGCTAGCACCCCCACAGTCCCCAGATAAGGGCAATGATAAGAAGTAATGCTTATATGCAATTTTATCATTTGCTAAAGGTTTCACATTATGCCACCAGCCTTCCATGAGGAAAGCCAAGCAGATTTTTTTATTTCCATTTTTAAAAATATAAGCCTTGAGAGGTTAGGTGGCTTGTCCAAAGCTGTATAGCAAGTCAGTGTCAAATCTTCTGACACAAACCCCAAGTTCTTTCCTCTACTTGCTTGGAAAATTATAGACTGGTTCATCAGAATCTTCCCCATCACTAAGGCACCAAGGCAAATTCTCCCTCTCCAGAAAGGCATCCCTGATAGTTCCCATGACCTAACCCACAACTTCTAACACGGTCTGGCATGGTTCTCTAGATAGTGGTTGCTGCAGATGGGTAATCCCATTACAAGACCCCCAAGCTAGGGGGGCCATGACTTATTTCTCTTGCTAAATTCTCACTTATTGCTTATCTATGGGCGGTCTCAGCCTCTCATACCACTTAGGTATAAAGGAGAAGAAAATAAACTTAGTGTGGGACCAGAAATGATCAAGGCAACAGGCAAAGCGAGAGCCAGCCCATTGCCATAGGGCCCCATCCTGTTATTTCAAACCGTCAGGCATTCACAGTGGGTGCCTATACTAGGCAAGCACAGTAAAGAGTGCTGTGGAGCTTACAGCTTAGCGGTACAGACGGACAGGCAGGCTGAACCTGAAATGCACAGCAGAAAGCAAGGAAGGCTAACTTGAGGCACCAGACCTGGCTGTGGAGACGGGAGAGAGAGGAAGGGAGGGTGAGAGATGACTTCACTGTGAAAGCAGCATCAGAGCTGAGCCTTGGAAGTCACCAACATGTCACCAGCAGAGACTTTTTGAGACTTGCCATTAGCTCCATTTGCACGACTCATTTCAGATTCTCTGGAGCAGCAGGATCAAGAGCGACAGTGATTAAAGCAGAAGGTCACAGGCAGTCCAGAAGGACCCGCCGGGCTAGGCTTTAAGACCTCTGCCAATGCCTAGGCTGCAGAGGGAGCCAATCAGCCAAAGGTCAAAGATTTATCCCTGAGGCGGGCTTCCAAGTCATCCCGGTGCTCAACCCTGAGGTGCAATAGGAAGAGTCCCCTCTGGCTCCAGGGAGCTTGTAAAACCAATTGCCATCGGACTGCTCTTTTCTATAAGTAGACAGTATCAACCAGGCACCCTAATCTGTGACTATCTGAAATAGGAATGAGCAGATAAGCCTCTCTAACCCTCCCAGATCAGGCAGAAGTCATGCGAAGCCAGAGCTCAGAGCCAGGTTGGAGCCACCCTGGAGAACAGCCTGTGTTTTTACAGTGCCGGGTTGGTGGGAAAGAGGTCTCTCCTCCTCCTGCCCTCAATTTGGCAGTTTCTCTGGATGCAAGACAAAATACTTGCACATTTCTCAAGTGGCTCAGGAAACCCCTGAGAGACAGAGAGAAGAATCTATTGACTGATTTATGGTCCCACCATATGGGGCCTTCAGTCTCTTTTGTTCACCTACGAGTGTAGAGCAATAGAGTGACCCAAATCCTCTTTCTGTGAGAAAGGCCAACATGACAGCAAATATTTTCCCTCAAAAGGGTTTGCAAAGGTAAAGGCCATGGTGACAGAAACCTCAGCCTCCCTCAACGTCCCCTAATCAGTGTTTCGAAGGAAAAGCCTGTTCAATTAAGGATTATTCCATGCAAAGTTGCCAAGTGCCAACTGAGGGGATTTCCACACCTCACTTCCAACACAGCAGGAGAATATAAGTAGCAGGATCTAGTCATGTCCGTCTTTTACATTCTTTTTTTTTTTTTAGTATTTTTTTTATTATATTATGTTAGTCACCATACAGTACATCCCTGGTTTCTGATGTAAAGTTCGATGATTCATTAGTTGCGTATAACACCCACTGCACCATGCAATATGTGCCCTCCTTACTACCCATCACCAGTCTATCCCATTCCCCCACCCCCCTCCCCTCTGAAGCCCTCAGTTTGTTTCTCAGAGTCCATAGTCTCTCATGCTTCATTCCCCCTTCTGATTACCCCCCCTTTCTTTATCCCTTT
This sequence comes from Ursus arctos, assembly GCF_023065955.2. Lineage (NCBI taxonomy): Eukaryota > Metazoa > Chordata > Mammalia > Carnivora > Ursidae > Ursus > Ursus arctos. The sequence goes on from NW_026623100.1 coordinate 26,776,124, forward strand.
CTTCTCCTACCGATCTTCCTAGTTCTTATGTTCCATAGATGAGAGAAACCATATGATAATTGTCTTTCTCTGCTTGACTTATTTCACTTAGCATTATCTCCTCCAGTGCCGTCCATGTTGCAGCAAATGTTGAGAAATCATTCTTTTTGATAGCTGAATAATATTCCATTGTATATATGGACCACATCTTCTTAATCCAGTCATCTGTTGAAGGGCATCTCGCTCCTTCCACGATTTAGCTATTGTGGACAGAGCTGCTATGAACATTGGGGTGCATATGGCCCTTCTCTTCACTACGTCTGTATCTTTGGGGTAAATACCCAGTAGTGCAATTGCTGGATCATAGGGTAGCTCAATTTTTAACTTTTTAAGGGATCTCCACACTGTTTTCCAAAGTGGCTGTACCAGCTTGCATTCCCACCAACAATGTAGGACATTCAGACTGAAAGTAAAGGGATGGAATACCATCTTTTATGCCAATGGACCTCAAAAGAAAGCTGGGGTAGCAAATCTCATATCAGATTGGATTTTAAACTAAAGACTATAGTTAGAGATACAGAAGGGCACTATATTATTCTTAAAGGATGTATCCAACAAGTGGATATGACAATTATAAATATATATGCCCCCAACAGGGGAGCAGCAAGATACACAAGCCAACTCTTAACCAGAATAAAGAGACATATAGATAAAAATATGTTAATAGTAGGGACCTCAACACTCCACTATCAGAAATAGAGCACCTAAGCAGAAAATCAATAAACAAATAAGAGCTTTAAATGCCATACTCGACAAGTTGAACCTCATAGATATATATACAACACTATACCCCAGAACCAAAGAATACTCATTCTATTCTAATGCCCATGGAACATTCTCAAGAATAGACCATGTTCTGGGTCACAAAACAGGTCTCAACCGATACCAAAAGACTGAAGTTATTCCCTGCATATTCTCAGACTACAACGCTTTGAAATTGGAACTCAACCATAAGGAAAAATTTGGAAGAAACTCAAACACTTGGAGACTAAGAACCATCCTGCTCAAGAATGATTCGATAAACCAGGAAATCAAAAATCAATTTGAACGATTTATGGAGACATCTTTTACATTCTGAAAGGCTAGGCTGAATTTGTGCAGGTCCCATCAGTCATTACCACTGACTCACTTTGGGCTCCTTATGGCCAAGGATTTAAGATTTCCAAGGTGCTTATGAATGTGAGTTACAGCTTCCCACACAGCTCTCCTCTCTCTCTCTCTCTCTCACTCACTCCAGGGAGGGCAGACGCATTCTGCACATAAGACAGACAAGAAGACTGACAACAGAGAGGGATCAAATGATCTGGACCACAACCAATAAAGGAAAGAGAATTCAAATTCTGAGTTCACCTTTCCTTCCCTTTCCTTTCATCAGAGTTCCAGTTTCTGGGGCCAGTCTTACAAAACACATTAAGATCTGAATTTGTATGGTAGGATAGCATGCATTCCCAAGAGGCTTTTTGGAAGGACTATGTATAAATCTTCCTAAAGCAGACTTCTTTTTAAAAAAATAACATCTTTTGTTTCTCCCTGATACAAAAGTAATAAATCTTCATTGAAAAAAAAATCTGAAAATATAGAAAAGAAGAAAATAAAGATCACTCAATAATCCAATACCCAGAGATAACAACTGCTAACATTTTGGTATCTTCTTTTTGTATGCATGAATTTACTTTTTTTAAACTAAGGTTATACTCCTACATACCTGAGTAGTCTGCTGTTTTTACACATAACATTTGACTGTGCCTATTTTCCCATGTTGATAGTTAATTTCTATAACATCATTTTAAGTAACTGTGACATAATGCATTACAGGGATGTGCCATAATTTCTTTTACCAATCTCCTTTTTGGACATTTGAGTTGCTTCCAAATATTCTCAAACGTAAAGAAGGCTGCGATGGAAATGCCAGCTATATTAAAGAAAGTTTGGGCAATATGGTAAAACCCTCAGACCAAACTTCAACCCTATTTAGTAATTCATTCTTCCTTTTATGGAAATGGTGCCCAAGTGAGCTTTGGTATATATCCTTCCCTGGATTCTTTGATGAACAGGATATATGGCCAGCACACCATGATGGCACAGATGGCATCAGAAAGGGGAAAGAGCACTAGACTAAAAGGTGAGAGATCTGATTCCATCACCAGTCTGCAATTCGACATGTGACCTTGAGTCAGTCACCGACCTCTCTGAACACTTTCTCCGTCCATTAAATAAGGGGATTGGATCAGATGACTTTAATAGTCCTTCCAGTCCTAACACTGGTCTGACAATACTGTTTGGGAGACAATACTCAAACCCAACACAGTGAACTGTACAGGACCATCTATTAATAGAGGTAGACTGTGTAAATCAGAAGTGCCGTTCTCAGCTGTGCTGGGAAGCAACTGTACACTACATGCGAATTGTTCCCATAATAATTTATGGTTGAAAATAATTTATTTTGTTTTAATAACTGAGAAGAGATTCGAGATTTCCCCCATGATAAGGGTACTGTCACTTCCTTTCTGGCATGCTCTCAAGAGTAGGAGAGAAGTTAGGGGATTTAGAGTTCATGTACCTAGAAAAGCATGGAACTTGGCGTCTACATTATTGCATGGACCCCTTAGGACTAAATCCTCATTGTCTTCAAAGTGCTATGAAAAGATGTTACCGCTCCTCCCCATTCCCTTCTCACTAATTCCCCAGGGGAAAGCAGACTAATTGCATCCATTTGAGAGACGAGGAGCCTGAAATAAAAGTACTCCTTGATACAGTAAAGGAGCCTCTCATGGTTCAGGGCCCTGATCCCAGGCCTGCCCGCACCACTCTGACATCAACTATTTGCTGCCTGACCTGGGTGTGCCTGCAGCAACGTCTTGTACATCACGAGTGCACGGCAGTGAGATCCACTGAGCAACAGGACTGCTATCACCTTGCCAAGAAAGGGCATTCTCAGCAGAGCCACAGTGTAGAGCTGACCCCAGGGAAAGCAGGATATGAATGAATAGAGAGGAGAAGAGGAGAAAGGAAATTCCCTAAGGGGTAAGCCAAAACCTGGAGGCTCGGTACGCCTTCCTCCCAGGCCCTAGACCTGGGTTTCAGTAGCTGTCACTGGATCTGCCCTGACTTTCTGGGATGAGTGGCCAGAGCCCAAGTGCCTGCATGGCTCACATTCAAACTTGTCTCTGCTCATGGCACCCATGTCCATTCAGGTGAGCAAAAGCACGCCCTGTTTTGTACAGGGGCGGGGAGCTGTCATCATAAAGCTCTCCAGGAGTCTGGTATGTGCATAAGGGGCTGGCTCCCACCCTGTCTTTGAAATATGTAGGGTATGTCAAGGCGGACACAGCTCATCTTAATTCCTATGTCAGTAAACTATTCCTGAAGGGTTCGGCCTCTAGTGAATCATCTCCTCTAAGCCAGGGAGTATAAACCATATTTTACAGAGCAAACTAAAGAGCCGGCAATAACAACCAAGAGAAAGAAAAAAGCCTCTAGTGTGGGATGACACGGACTGATTCAAACCCTCCAAAATTACCATCAGGGCCATGTTCCCAAAGGGAGCTCAGCTTAGGAGGGAGAAGAATTCAGTCAGTCCCAAAGCAGGCATGATACATATACGCAACAGCAAGACTTTCCTATCCAGGAACTGCCCCTACATTGAAAGCCCAGCTCAGGTTGAGCACCCCACAAAACCTGAGATAATCTGAGGCTCCTCCCCTTCCTATCCTTTCCCCTCTTCCTCCTCGAAGGCTCCACTCCACCAGAGGCACAATTTTCCCAAATCACAAGAAATCAAAAGTCGTGTGGCTCCAGAGCGTTACCTGACCATTTTGGAAGGACCTGGATATTTGAGAAAGAATAACTTCTGGCTAGTCAGCCAAAGATTAGGAGTTGAGGGGCGCCTGGGTGGCGCAGTCGTTAAGCATCTGCCTTCGGCTCAGGGCGTGATCCCACCATTATGGGATCGAGCCCCACATCAGGCTCCTCCGCTGGGAGCCTGCTTCTTCCTCTCCCACTCCCCCTGCTTGTGTTCCCTCTCTCGCTGGCTGTCTGTCAAATAAATAAATAAAATCTTAAAAAAAAAAAAAAAGATTAGGAGTTGAAGCAGCTGCAAGGGAAAGTTAGATCAGTCCCAATTTTCCACCCACTGACTCAGGATCACAGAGAGACAACACGGACAGGAGCACAGAAGACTGGGCTCTTGGTGAAGTTCCACAGGGAATCTGTAGGATCATGGGCAGCCCCAAGGCTCAGCCTGGCTCAACCCTCTTCCCTTCCGGTCTGGGGATTATAATACTTGCCCAGCCCACCTCGCCAGGTTGTGATGACGCTTCGTGTGAGCACCTCTAATTCAGCCAGCACTGAGGTCCCTCTACGTGATGTTCCTAGGAGTACAGATGTGGGTACAGTAGGGCCCCTGACTGACAATTCAGTATAGCTTATAGATGTGCGAGCCAACAAGTTATAATATGTGGCAACAAGTTCCACATTTAAAAAAACTAATACATTTCTTAAGAAAGAAAAAGAAAATACTTGTGTAAGAACAGATATCTTGAAGAAGACAATCAAAACTGTAAGAGCAAGACCTGGACAGCTCTGGATGCAACATGGAAGGTGGGAATTTTAGCTGGAATGAAAAGTAACTGCAAAAATACAGAGTGTCTATAAAAATGCTTTGGAAAATACAAATCTATTTTCCCAATGGCATGACTAGTCCTACAATGCCTCGTGGTCTCAAAGGGCTCTATACATGTCTCCCATTCTGGCCTTCAAAATTCTGTGCAATAAGTGATGCCCCGCGTCACAGATAAAGGGACTGGGCCTGTCAGAACATCAGCGCTCCTCGAGCACTAACTGCATGTAAGACAGAACAGCGCAATGGTCAACTGCTCATTCTCCGGTCACTTGCCTGGTGCCTCCCTTACCAGCGCTGTGACTGAGGCGAGTTATTTACCTCTCAAGGCCTCAGTTTCTGCCTCTGCAAAATAAGTACAATAACTGCATTAACTCATAGGGTTATTCTGATAATTAAATAGTACAAAGAATTAAATGAGAACTTGGTGTCCAGCACATAGTGAACAACTGCTCGATAATCGCTGGAGATAATTAGGACACTTAGTTAAAGTATAAGACCTGCTAGTTGTGTGATCTTGGGCAATCTTGTATGATCTTCAGAAAGACTGTGGTCTTTCTGAACTTTGGTGTTCCTATTTTGTAGGGCAACTTGTTAGACAGGGTCAGCTCTAAACTTCTCTTCAACCCTAACATTCTATGGTTCTAATGACATCAAAGTCTGTGATAAAGCATCTCAAATATCAACTTTCAACAAAATCTCTCTGAACACCCTCAACTACCAAGCACTTCTGTAGAAACAGAGAATCTCCCTTGAGGACCCCCGAGTTTAAAAAGGTGAGCAGACATGTGAAAAGATACAACAATCCAACGGGATCAGAGCTCTCTACAGAGGTCACGGATTGAGTTACGTAACAGGCCAGAGCTTGCCCCAAGCTCCACTGGTTCTCCAAACATGGTCCCCAGACCTGTACAGTCAGCACCACCTGGGGCTTGTTAGACATGTAAATTCTCGGGCCCACCTCAAACTTGTTGAATCAGAGACTGTGGGAGTGGAACCAAGAAATCTGAGTCTTTGCAAACTCTCTAGGTGATACGGACACGTGCTAAAGTTTGAGAAGTGCTGCTCTAGGATAACGCAGGAAGTCTCTGTGGTTGGACGTTACCCCGTGTTGTCACTTAGCTTTCATCTCTCAAAACATGAAAATCTAAGCTAAGACAGCACGGGGAAGCTCTCTTCCAGCTCCCCTGTGCCCTGTTTCCTTGCCCTTTGGTCTCAAAAACGAAGTGTTATAACCAACTGGAGGCAGTAGCCAGACCTGACCCTGAAAGAGACTGACCTTTCTGCATTCCCACCCTCCATCCCTTTGCCAGATGGTTCGCACAGCCAGATACAGCCGTGTCCCAAAAACCTTACCCTGCAGCCCCACAGAAAGGGTTTGAAAAACAGACGAATTTCTGCAGGGACCTGACAAAATGTGAGGCCACCCTGAGGGAGAGGTCAGGGGAGGAGAGGTTTGTGAGGAGTGAACAGGAGGCCCCATCCCCAATTGCAGGTGTTAGGGGTCTCCCACTCTCACACCTCAGCAGCATACGACGTCTGTCAGCCAGCCCGTACCTCCACCCTGGCTCCCAGAAACCCCACTTGAGGAAGGTTGCACAGCCACTCCCCTCCATTTCATCCTCAGCTGTTCCCTTCATATAAGACAAGGAGGACCAAAGCTGAATGGTGTGTTTTGTTTTTTTAACATTAGGTAGGGCATTCTTTTTCTAACTCAGGAGAATCTTCTCTACATCTGGATAAATGGACAACCAGCTGCAAGCCCTATCAGGAGTGTCCAGACCCAGGCAGCACCCTGTGCAGAGCAGCACTAAGAGCCTCACAGGGGAAGCACCTTCCTCACTCCAGCTCTCAATCTCTCCTTTAATCCATGGCTCTTTCTGACTCACAAGCCAGTGAGTGACTTTCAGACCCTTTTCTGGGCACCAGGCAGGCGCCTGGCTGACAGCCCCACATGGTGGGCTCAGGTTCTCACACTACACAGCCAGCTTCACCTTCCTGGCCTCCCAGCACAGCCTGACCACCAGGCACTATTAAACATGGTACCATGGAGACACCCAGACCCATCCACTCTTATCTACCCACACCTTTACTTCCCCTCATCTATAATTCAGGAGAAGAGAGAACAAGTAGGAAGCATAACAAAAGAGTGAATACAGAGATGATAAAGTGGCAGTGAACACAACAGAAAAAGAGAACATATAGGTTCTCAGAACTGAGAGATGGTATCGGGAGAGAAAAGAAGTCCAACCTGGCTTCATATCCTCTGGTTAACTGGCATGGCCATCACCTTTTCTTTTTGTAGAGTTGAGAAGCTTATCTTTGGATTTAGAGACAAATGATCATTCATACAGAGAAGCAGCCAATACAAGACTCTTCACCACCTGCTAGAAGTTCCCCTCTAGCACTCGGTGCTCTTCTATGCTCTGGACAGGGGTCTGAAGAGCTGAGCTCAACCCTGGAGATCAGACAGAGACCAGGACTTCAGTCTTGGGCTCAATCATCCACAGAGGCTGTTAACAACCCATTACTCCAGCCCAACAGACTGTTAAAGCCAAAAGCCACTCCTCTATCACCTCTTGGCTAATCTCATCCTAATTCTTTTCTAATGTTTAAAGATACTTGAACTAAAAATAAGGTGCCCATTCAGCCACAGCCCCCAGCAAGGACAAAGTCGTCTTCACAGACAGTAAAGGAACTAGACTGTTGTTCCCTAACAACATGCTGTAAATCCGAGCTATTCATTTCTGACAGAGTTCTCAAACTTGGAAGAGTAGGTGGCTCTGGAGGTCTGAGAAATGATCTCCTCATCATGGCACAACGTTGTCACCATGGTGTCTTACTTTTTCAAAAGAAAACTTGTCCCTATGTTTCTTTCTCTTCCTCTTTCCTCTTTTTTGGTTTCTTATTCCTCCCCTTTCACTATTCATTCCTTTCTTTATATTCTTCCTTCTTTCTCTTTTTTTTTCATACTCAAGAAATCTAGGACTTTTGTTAGGAAGAGTGATTATACACAGATTCAAGTGGCTGAACTTTTATGCATTCCTTTCTCTTAAAAAAAAAAAAAGACATTCCTAAGAGAGAAGGGCTAATAAAGTCCTATATCTTTGATGCAAGTGATGCAGTAGTACAAACAAATTATAGTGTTCAGAAAGTCTGAGAGACTGAAAAGAAATGCACAACGTAGAACACCAAATTTGCCTGTCAAGGTTTTTTTTTTATTATTATTACTACTTGTTTCATTTTATTTCATTCTTAAAGCTGATGTTTGCAGCTATTTGCTTCACCATAGGAAATTCCAGATCCAAGAGTACTGATTTACAACTTCAATCATCACCTGACAAATACAGCCCTTGCTAAGTGAGAGCTGATCCATAACAGGTATTTCAAATTTTCATAAGTCACAACATATCAACCCTAAAGTGAAGAGTTTCATTCACAGGAAACAATTTTCCAAAATCAGCAAATATTTTTTATAAAGAAAAAGAAAGAATAAAGGGGCAAAAACCCCTCCTATAAAGATAACTTCTCACCTGAATATAAGAACCTCTGCGTTAAAATATAGTGAGGTCTGTGGCTTTTCTTATTTTTATTGTATCTCTCTCCCACACCCCAGGTTTAACTCTTGCCTTTCCTTACCCAGGTAGCTTTCCAGGAACTGATAGAGATGGGGCTGGTAGCCTTAATGGAATACCCAGAGTTAACCCGTAAACCCCACAGCTCCTGCTTATTGTCACAAAACATTGTGCACGAGCCACTCTGACATCCTACTTCAAGTTTTCATGGAACATGAGGCCTTTTTGGATTGAATTATTACCTCAGATCTATTGTATATATGCCCCCCCCCCAAAACTGCTGCTGCTGCCAAAACTGTTAATCCCTCATCTGATATAGAAGTACAAAGATAGAAATATCACCCTTTCAATAATGTTCTTTCTTCTCTATCTTCTATTACTTTTATAAAACACAAAAAACAAAACAAAAAAAAAGGCACAATATTTTTACTTCTTTCAAAAAATTCAATTCTACCTGGAAAATGTATGCACAGTTACCAGTGAAACCAAAATATCTAGATAATTTCTAGTTTATTAGAAAAAAGGATTTGGACAATAAAAAATTCAAAGATAATTCCCAAGTTATTCATTTTGAATGTAATTAATACATTTTTGTACAAGAAAGATTTTTTTTGCTTTTTTGAAAAGACTTAATTCTGTAAAAGTGAAGGCTTATAGCATTACTAGGATAGCTCACTAATTTATTTTACAAGAACTTAAATATCTCATCTGGGAAATTTTCAGGTTAGGGTTGTTAGCTTCCAACTTGTTCAGAAGAGCAAATAATTCTTCAAATAAAAATATATCAAAATCCAAGGTACCTGGGCAGCTCAGTCAGTTAAGTCTGCCTTCAGCTCAAGTCATGATCCCAGGTTCCTGGGATTAAGCCCCACATTGGGCTCCCTGCTCAACAGGGAGCCTACTGCTCCCTCTACCTCTGCCCCTCCCCACCACTTGTGTTCTCTCTCATGCTCTCTCTCTCGAATAAATAAATAAAATATATTTTTTAAAGTATCAAAATCCTAATACGCAATAAGAAAGCATGAGGTGCTTCTGCGCCCTCAAATTAGTTTGGGGAGGAAAAAGAAAAAAAAAAAAAAAAATCACTGCGCGAGATATTATATGTTAAAGAGCAGCACCTAATGATAGAATCAGGTATTGCAGGCTAGCTCTCTTAGGCATTGGAAATAAATGCCTGATAAAGGAAGCCTGAGGGCTAAGTTCTAGGCAACCTACTGAATGGGAGAATATATTTGCAAATCATATATCCAATAAGTAGTTAATATACAAAATATAGAAAGAACCCATAAAATTCAATACCAAAAAAAACCAAATAATATGATTTAAAAATGGACAGAGAACCTCACAGATATTTTTACAAAAACCTATGGATGGCCAACAGACACAAGAAAAGATGCTCAACATCACTGATCATCAGGGAAATGCAAATGCAAAGGTGAGATACCACCTTACACCTGTTAGAATGACTATTATCAAAAAGACAAGAAATAAGCATTGGCAAAGATGTGGAGAAAAGGGAATCCTTGTGCACTGTTGATGAGAATGTAAATTGTTGCAGCAACATGGAAAAGTGTACGGAAGTTCCCCAAAAAACTGAAAACAGAACTACCATATGATCCAGCAATTCCACTTCTGGGTATTTATCCAAAGAAAACAAAAACACTGGGACATCTGGGTGGCTCAGCAGATTAAGCAGCTGACTCTTAGGTCAGGTCATGATCTCAGGGACCTGGGGTCAGCCCTGCATCCTGTTCCACACTCAGCAGGGGGTCTGCTTGAGGATTTGCTTTCCCTCTCCCTCTGCCCCTCCCCCCACTTGTGCACACTCTCTCTCTCTAAAATAAATAAATCTTAAAAAAATAGAAAACAAAAATACTAATTAGAAAAGATATATGCACCCCTGTGTTCACTGCAGTATTATTCACAATAGTCAAGATATGGAAACAACCTAAGTGCCCATCAATAGATGAACGGATAAAAAGATGTGGCAATATATACACAATGGAATATAACTTAGCCATAAAAAAGAATGAAATCTTCCCATTTGCAACAACATGAATGGACCGTGAAAGCATTATGCTAAATGAAATAAGTGAGAGAAAGACAAATACCATACAATTTCATTTATATGTGAAATTTAAAACACCAAACAAAGCAAAGCTAATAGATATGGAGAATAGGTTGGTGGTTGCCAGAAGAAGGGGGGTTGGGAGTATATACAAATATAAAATCATTATGTTGTACATCTGAAACTAATATAATCTAATAACTATGTATCAATTATCCTCAATAAAAAAGAGGAACAATAAGAAGGGCTAAGTTCTGAGTGCTCTGAATCAGAAAAAGGGCATTCCCCAAAGTAACATGTATTCCTCTGTCTAGAGCAGGTAGAGATAAAAGAGGTGATAATAGGAAAGTGTTGCCAAGTGTCTTGTAATTCTAAAATAATTGCAAAAGCACACCCAATATATCTCAAGGATCCCACAGGCCTGGATACCATGTTAACACTCTTCATATAACATTTTCAACTCATCATTTGGTGACTTTTTTATGGATATCCAAGTAAAATTTTATGGAATCAGTTGGAAAAATGAGATTTGATATAAAGCCAATTTCACTAAACAGCAATGATTTTGTAAAGTAAAAGATACTGATATCATCAATTACTCATGAAAATAGAGATAGGACAAGGACAATGCAAAATTACACATAATCTATTTTATTTCTATTTGGCTTTGAAATGCAAAGGCACAATTTCACTGCACGTAGAAACTGCCAACCCCACAAAATTCAATGATAAAAAATAATTAAGATCATGTAGACTCATAAAGATTATTTGACTGCATTTTTTAAGGGGCTTCATTAACCCTTACTAACACACAGTCTACACAAACCATTTTAAATAAAAGGACTTTTTTAGAGAGTGGCATCTTTGGTTACCCATCTACCGCCTGATTTATAATAAAGACTTTAAGTAACCAACAGAACAGTTAAAATGTTAAGAACCATTTTTAATATAAACAGAGATACTTAGATATGCTCCCCCCTGCCTTCAAGCCCAGCCTGTCTTAGCAATCCGTTTGTACGCCGGCAACCAACTAAGTAGAAGAAAGAAAGGAGAACTCTGACTTCCACAAACAACCGATGATTAAGCACCAGCAGATTATAAAGATTTGAATGCTGTGGCCCTACAGATTCAACAGAACCCAAGCCAGAAATTAAAACTTTTTACTTTCAAAAGAGAGTTTCATTTTCTCCTAGATTGTAATGTTTAATTCAGAGTACTCCAAATCTGGTTTAGGATTCTATTTTGTGCATATCCAAATGAAAGAAATGCATCTAAATGGTGGTTACTGTTAGTTATCTACTGCTAGATAACAAATTACAAGAAACAACAGCTTAAAACACTTAAAGCAAAACCACACACACATTTATTACCTCAAAGTTTCTGTGGATCAGGAGCTCAGGCGATGGCTTCACTGGATCCTCTATAAGGCTACAATCAAGGTACTGCCAGGGTTGGGGTCTTATCTGAAGCTTGACTGGAGAAGGATCTATTTCCAGGCTCACGTGGTTGTTGGCAACATTCAGTTCCTTGCAGACTGTTGGACTGAAGGCCTCAGTGTCTTGTGGGAAGTTACCTAGATGCCACCTCCAATTTCTTGCCAAGTAACCCTCTTCATAGGCAACTCACAAGATGGCAGCTTGCTTCTTCAAAGCCAGCAAGGGAAAACGTCTCTTAGCATGACTGGTCTTATGATCTTATGTAATGGAATCACATATATGTAATCACACACATTGTTTCACCTTTGCTGCATTCTATCCATAGAAGCAAGTCACAGATCACTTCTACTCTCAAGAGGAGAGGATTACACAAGGGTGTGAATACCAGGAGGAGAGGATCATGGGGATTAATTAGAATCTGTCTACTAGATTCTAGAAAGCTAACTCCAATTAACTGGGTGGCACTTATCTGAAGTGTGAGATTAGCAAAGATTCTGAGCCTCATCTCTACTCATTCACTCAGTAACACCTGTCTTTTAAGCATGGAGGACATTAGGAGAAAGAAGGGAAAAATGAAGGGGGAGAATTCAGAGGGGGAGACGAACCATGAGAGACTATGGACTCCAGGAAACAAACTGAGGGTTTCAGAGGGGAGAGGAGACGGGGGATGCATTAGCCTGGTGATGGGTATTAAGGAGGGCATGTATTGCATGGAGCACTGGGTATATGCAAACAATGAATCACGGAACACTACATCAAAAACTAATGAGGTACTGTATGGTGACTAACATAACATAATAAAATTTAAAAACAGAACAAAATACGTAATCTATTTTCAATAAATGAAGGGAATATTATAGTGTAGTAGAGAACAAAACAGATACAGACCGAACCCTCATGGAGTTGACATTCTAGTCAGTGGGCACAGAACATAAATAGGTAATATCAGAAAGTCCAGGAGGGGCTAGAGAGAAACATCCTAACTTAGAATTGAAGAGACACTGAGATCTATTTACTTCAAGCCCTCACTATAGAGACTGTGATGGTATGAGGAGAATGGCCAAGTAAAATAGGAGCAATTTCCCTGGCCCTACTGCTTTCACTCATGAGTTCTGTGACCTTAGGTGAATCAGCTCCCCAATACGAGCCTTATTTTTGCAATGATAAATGGGGAGAAAGTAGATATAAGTGGTCTCAATTGTCCTTTCTATTTTTAATCTTCTGTGCCTTTTATGAGTAGATTTTGTATAAAAACAAGAGCCAATCTGCTAGTCTTAGTTTTAAAAATATTAACTAAATTTTTAAAAAATTCTTAGACATTCCTTATATTCAAAACATTAAATGACAATCCACAACACCTTACATAAAAGTTTTCTTTAAACCCTCTCAGATGAGTCTAATTTACCATCTTTAGCCAAGAACAAGTTAGTTATTGATTTATCTCTATTGTTAGTTATACAGTTTCCCTTCATGGGTGATATCACTGACCTCTTCTAATTTTGCCAATCTCTTGCTCTTTTATAAACTGCAACCAATGACTCAGGAAGAAAATGTTTCATGATAAATGTCTGCCATGGGTGAGGAAGAGGTATGATCTGACATGGCATGTATTTACCTTTCCTGTTATAGAAGCTTTTTTTAGACCCTAATCAGGCTACTTAGATAGAAGAATGACTAATAACAAATCCATGCAGAAAACTTAGCTGAGAAATTTACACTTGGTAATATACATCTACACTACCTGAACTAAGATAAACAGAATTCATCTTACATTATCACTATCACAAAAGTAAACTGTATAAAGTTGTAAAATATTCATACCAGGCTATCGATGTGACCAGTATTCTAATGCTAACCTTCCTATCCTTAACTACAGTTATTCGACAAATATCTTTCTTCAACACTCTTTTATCTTTTATCTATGTCCTGCATAATTTGATCCCCTATGTGAGTTTATGCTAACCATACTATCATAAACCTGATAATCCATTAATTTTGCAGACAAGACTTGATAAGGAATCATTCCAAAGAAGCATGTCTGTTCACCTTCCCTTAGAAAATCTTTACAAATAGCAATATTGTTTAAATCAGAAAACATAAGACCCCCTCGCTACTTAAAAAAGAAAAAAAAATGAGCAGAATCTCTTCAAGCCTTCAACCCAGAGTACAATGCATTTGGGGGGGAGAGGGGTACTTTTTTTTTCCAATGGAAAATATTTTATTTAAATTTATATTGTTTTGATTGGTTGAGGCTAAAAATAGGAACCATTCTATTTACCTACATGTTCTGAAAATCAGATCTTTTATCCATTCTTTAGATGAGATTTTTGCTTTTTACCTTTTTCTTTGTTTTCATTAAACGTCTGTCAGTTTTTCAACCTCGTATCTCAGCAGGGATGAAAAATTTCACAACATGTTACATCAGGCCAGTACTAATATACAAATAAGTTTTAGGTAATCTAGTAATATACAGCTCGGTAGGAATCAGACTCTTAGGTATAAAATAAGAATAAAATGTATTTTAAAAATAATATGTCAACTTCTCATATACAAAAAGAGTTTTAAGGAGCTGTAGCTACAGGTATTTTGCCATAATCATTCCTTTATTTAAAAACTTTTGTTAAAAGCTTCCTCTGGGCTAGATCCCAGGGTTGGGATTGAAGATACAGCTGACTCCATCCCTGCCTTCAAAAAACTCACAAATTAATATGACTGAGTGTTTCTAACACATAAGTTTTCAAATTATACTTCTCATTACCTAACAAACATGTCTACAAAAGTCACATTAAAACGCATCTTTGATAAACTGAGTCATTCTGAATATGCCATTTAGGTGTAATCCTGTGGTATGGTGAATCTTTTCACCACGCAAATAACATCTTTAATTTGCTACTTAGGTTTTTAAATCTTGAATTTTCTAAGCTTTATATAATTTATTTAGTTAGTCATATAGCTACAATATGTTGGAAAAAAACATTTAACTTATGAGGAAATAAATGGAGATTAAGTACAGGGTATGATCCTAGGCATGTCATGGTCAGCCTCAGTTTCCTTACCCGTAAAACAGGGATATTATCTCACCAGTTTGATGGGAAAGAGACGTAAAATAGTACGTGTGGCAACCAATCTCCAATATCAGGCTCCCCATGATCCTTGCCTCCTGATATTCATGCCCTTGTGGAGTCTCTTCCCACAATGAATGAAGACCAGTCTATATGACCAACAGAATGCAGTGTTATATGACTTCCAAGATTAGTCATTGCAACATTCACCATCTTCTCTTATATCATTCATTCTGGAGAGAGCTAGCTGCAAGACACTCAAATAGTCCTATGGAGAAACCCATGTGGGAAGTACCTGAGACCTCTCAACAAGAAACCTGTGAGGAAGCCATCTTAGAAGTAGATCCTCCAGCCTCAGGCACGCCGTCAGAGGACGGATACCCTAGCTGACGTCTGACTCCAACCTCTTGAAAGACCTTGAGTCAAAACCATCCAGCGAAACCACTCCTAAATTTCTGACTGACAGGAACTGTAAGAGTTAATAAATACTTATTATTTTTAAGGCACTGGGTTCTGAAGTAATATGTGTAATAGCTAACTAATACAAACTACGAAAGTTATGTGTAAATAAAAAGTAGAAAAATAAGCTGGAAAGAGCACCCTCTTTCAATTGTTCATTCAACAGCCATCCACAGGCAGAGCTCTTTGTGCCCAGTTCAGTGCTGGGTCTGTAGTTATAGTGGTACATAAAACACAGACCCTGCCCTCAGAGAGCTTACAACACAGCCAGGAAGATAAACATCTAAACAAATAATCACAAAAAAGCATGAAATCGCCATGTCAAGGAAGTGCAGGATACTTCTGAGCCCTGTTCTAAAGGGAGCTAATCTATTCCAAGGGGTCAGGGAAGGCATTCTGAAAATGAAGCTAAGAGGTTGCTGAGATAAAGAGACGAGAGACAAAGAGATGCCTTGTTCCTGTAATCAGCAAATTTGGAATAGGTGAACTTGCCAGTGAAAAACTCAGAACTGCCAATACCAATTTCTATTTTTTCTTTCAGCCATAATTTACTGAGTGCCTACTATGTGCCAGGGACTATTCTAGGCTCTGAAAGTTCATCTGTGAACAAGGAGACCAAATCTCTGCCCTCATCATATTCGGGAAGGAAATAAGAGCTATTCTTAGAGAAGTGATAGAATAATAATGATTTGGATCCAGACTACTTGCTCAAATCCAAACTCCACCTCTCACTGATTCTGTGACCTTGGACAAGACCTTTCTTTACCTCAGTTTCCCCCACTGTAATAATAGCACCTATCTCCTGGATTGCTGCAAGAAAATGAATGAGTTAATGCACATCAAACCCTTAAAACAATGTCTAGCACATAGTAAAAGCTCAATATATTTCAGCTATTTTTGGTTTCCTTGTGATCATACTTATAAAGCTCAGGACTTCACCATTCTTCACTCACTTTCTCCTGTTCCCAGTTGAAGAAAAGGCGCAAGGTTAAATTTAAAATACACGAGATCCTTACAAAGTAGGTCATTTCTGTTTCAGCATAAGGTTGACATCCTGAGTAATTTATTGCCTGAATAATTCTGAAACACGGAAATGCAAATGTACAAGAGTTCTAACCATGTTGCAGATGGAACAATGCTGCTTATCCAAGAATTCGTTTCATCTGTTAAACAACCCCTAAAACAGGCTCTTTCTGTACAATACTAAAACAACCTGTTGAGAAATACAAAATTTAGCATAGTCCCAAAGAAACTGCTTTTAGGTTTAAATACAACCTGTAAGAATAGTTTTGCATTTGATCAAATATTGTGAGTGAATACAGACTAAAATAACACTGTCAGCTTTGAGAATGAACTCCAATTTCTTCCTTGTTTCCTTTATCTTGTTTATTTCTCTCCAGCCCAGTTTTGAATGGAAAAAGGTGGCCAAGAACGAATGGTTCCCTCAAAACTGTTTCATCACTGGATATCCTTACTAACAATTATTTCGTGTGTTTCAGGCCCCAGAGAGTAGCTGTAGCTGGAGTGCTTCAGTGAAGAGCAGACGATCACAAAATCGTAGACACTAAAGATGGAAAAGACCTTTGAGGTCATCTTGTCCACTCTTTTGTCAACTCAGTCCTCTTCCCCACAGCATATTCTCAGGGGCTTTCAACAGCCAACTTGTAAATGATTCCAGCACCACCGGCCCTGCCACTGTCCCCCTGGAGAGACCATTCCACTATCTAATAGACCTTTCTGTTAGGTAATTTTTTCCCTTGATATTCAGCCCAATTTTACCTTCTCTTAGCTTCATCCCATTATTCATTGACATACTTCATTGGACCAGGCTAAGCATCCTTCTCCTTTCAGTGTAGATACTTTGTCAGATTAATTATGGCATCAGCAGCTTCAGCCAGCCATGTTCACAAGGTCCAGCGCGAGGCAGATGGATCCTAGCATGAATGCCTCATCTAGAAATTTATAGCAATGACGCCACTGACTGCAAGGAGATCTGTTCTTCTTTGTCTTTCATTATCTACTTCCACAGCTTGCTCAGGGTTGGTATGTTAAGGGCAGCGATGTTTGATACTTGCAGTTTTCCCTAAAATCCTTCTCTTTCTCTTAGTCCCTTTTCCTGGCTCCAGAACGACCACACAGAGCCTCAAGAATGCCTCCCTTCAGATGTCAGTTTACTAAGCCATGGTCTTTTCCATCCCAATAATGAATCCTAATATCCACCCCAGCCTTTGCCACGGGACAGAACAGCCCTATTCTAATTCCATAGTTTGCCTTGGGTTTATAAAACCAAGGAGGAGGTAGTTTCAACCAGGTTTTCTGCATATTTGCCATTTAAGATGCCAGGTTTGTCTGCTGCTTTGGGGAAAAGCAGTTAACTCTGTGTGTGTGTGTGTGTGTGTGTGTGTGTGTGTGTGCACGCACACACAGGAGCATGTGTGTACATACGTGTCTTTGTAAAATCACTCTGTGGATTATGAATTTTGTTAATTTTTTGTTTTGTTTTTGGTCATGAAAAGTAGTAACAGTTGAACATTTTTTGCCTCATGCTACATCCTAAAAGATATTTTGCCACATCCTAAAAGAAAACATTCTCTATTATATTTCAATGCAAAATATGTAGGTGTATACACATATGGAGAGAGATATATACACATACACATACATATGCACACACACATAAATAAAACTTCAGGAAACAGTATTTATCCTTACCTCACATGTGATACACTCTATTTGCTATTCTAATCTTTTTCAATTACTTAAAAATGATAGCCTCAACCCATTAAATTGATTTTATAGGCCACTAACAGGTCAACACCAAATTTTTAGAAACCCTAATGTAGAGGCTCCACCTTTACCTCCGATCCTGGAAAGTAGCTGGTGTCCAGGGACGCTCTGCTCTTTGTACTCATCCTCACTGTGATAAGTGCCCAGAACCTCAGGTAGCCTCATTTCACTAGGAAACCAGTAAACTTGTTTATTTTACATAATCTCCACACCCAGCATGGGGCTCCAACCCATGACCCTGAGATCCAGAGTCGTGTTCTCTACTGACTGAGCCAGCCAGGTGCCCCAGAAACCAGTAAACTTTTATCAGTTGCCATGGGCAGGTTCTGATTCCCTGACCGTGGCTCCCAGAACCAAAGGAGACTAAGAGGTCAAGATCATGAAGAAGAATGCCAAGCTGAATCGCCATACCAACATTCTCCCAAGAGCCTCAATGCCCAAATGCACTGTATGGATCAGGAGTGGTGGCAGCAGCTGCAAGGGTACAGACAAACGTCCTTCTGGGATGGATTTTATAACCAAGCTACAAGATATAAGCTCCATGGAGTGGTCATGATTTGACCATTTTATAAAACCTGTCCATCGCAATATCAATGGACGTGCAAAGACACATCTCAAAAAGGGCTTTCAGCTAAATCATGTCTATGATATAATAATTGAGGTACTCATGGCCCCCTTTTAAATATTTCCTTTCTTCTCAGGACTTTTCCATCCCCTTAGTGTTTATTTATTTCAACTAAATAATATGTGAGAACTCAGGGAAGTTATTTAAAAGCTTTAAATACATTTCTCTTAAACTTTCTTTTTGATTTTGTAATGAGTTTCATGTACTGGTTCTCCTAAAACAAGGTGAATAATAACTCCCCTACAGAATGATGACTCCCCCTTTTTTAAAGGAAAAGACATGTTCAGTCGCCTATAGCTGCATGGAGTGGAAGATGCCCTTTCTGTCTCGGACCATCTAAGGATAACCCTGGATCTGGATGCTGGAGCTCTCCCACCACTGGCAGACAGGTCAATCCCCCTTTCACAGCTCTCCACTTTACAGAGACCCGTATTACATGGTGGCTTCAACCAAGTAATGGGCATTGGATTAGTACCATTTTGCAGCTAAAGACGACAAAGCTCAGAGAGGTTGAGGAATTTACTCAAGGCCACAGAACACATGGAGAAACTGGAATCTAACCCAGTGCTAGGAATCCCTTCTCCTCAAAAAAAACGTCTTTCCATTAACACAAATGGGTTTGCAAGTTTAAAAATGTCATGATTCTTATACCTCATATGAAGATTCATTACTTAGACTTTTTTTTTCTATACAAACACACTTCAAAAACCAAAACTGAAGTCAAAGTTAAAATGTGATTCGATTAATACATTTTCATTTTAACTCCAAAATGTATGTTATATACCTAATGAATTGTATAAAGGTAAGCTAGAATACTACAGAGGAGGCAAGACTCACTTTCTTAAAAATAGCCCAAAATAGTTATTTTTCAAAAAATGGATAAGGAATTTACTGTATTAAAAAGGGATTCTTTGAGAAAGCAAGACCACCATGTATTTTAAACATTTATTTGATTTTATTTTTAAACAACTGCCATGCCCTTTAAGACATTTTTTTTTTTAAGATTTTATTTATTCATATGACAGAGAGTGGTAACACAAGCAGGGGGAGTGGGAGAGGAAGAAGCAGGCTCCCAGCAGAGGAGCCCGCTGCGCGGGGCTCGATCCCAGGACTCCAGGATCACGCCCTGAGCTGAAGGCAGCCGCTTAACAACTGAGCCACCCAGGCGCCACCCTTTAAGACACATTTATAATGTACAGTGATGTTTACCAATATCTTTGCTCTATCAACTACCCAAGAAAACAAGAAGCTCATCCAAATTTAAAATTAGGCTATCGGCACTGGTCTCAACGTTGGTAATAATTAACGGGGCAATTAGGATGGACATAGTTCTCTACCCCCTCAAGGTTTATGATTACAGCCAGAGCCCCTACATTAACATTAGGAGGCATAACCCCCTGCAGATAGTAAGCAGTGCTCCCCCTGGTTATGAGGTGGTTCTCACACCCTTCCTTCCAAAGAAGCCCGAAGTCCTGTTTTTTTCACCCCTGTAAGAGGTGCATAAGAGAAACTTCAGTCCAACCTTGACCTTTCTGCTGATACCAACATGCAAATGTGTTTAAAACACTCAAAAAGCCTCCTTAATCATTTCAGCTTCAGTGAAAATCTAGAAGAGACAAACTAGGGCTAGAAAGTGAAGAAAATGAGTGGCCAAGGAAATCAGAGATGTAATGCGTCTATCAGACGTTCCATACAAGAGATTTGGAAGGAGTCAAATTCTAGCACAGTCCACACGTTCTCCAGCCAAAGATCCTGAGTTGAGATTTTTACCATCCCAGGCCTCTCAATCATTTAAAAATTATGTTGACCTCCCTCCCTGAATCTTTTAAGCCTTAGGATATATGGGGGGTAATAAAAAATGTTAATGGATTGGAAGCTTGGTTCTTGTGAAGTAAGATGGCTAACTTCAAGTTAACCTGTCTAGACATGTGAATAAAGTCTTTTAAAACTAGAAGGCCCGCTAGGGCCAAGATGGGTTTTCCCAGAGCCGTCCCATAGCTGAACAATTTTCCATGAGCTCAACTCACTTCACGGAACATCTTTAAAAATAAGAAAGAAATAATAAAACTCACCATATGGAAACCTCTTTGGTCTCTCCTTAGTTTTCTGCCTCCTTTCTTCTTTGAATCACAGCTTTCCATAGGTAGTATGTAAAATATTTGGTTAACTGAATTCTCCCAACCTGCAAAGGCCAGATTCCCAGGCCACTCCTCTACCTTGACCTACCAAGGCTGTAAATGTCTAAACCCATAGGGATGGTATCACTGTTGAGGGCAAGTTAGGACAGCATGATATGCACCACAGGCATTGACAGCTGACACCAGCAATCAGCACTGCCCTTCACAGAACAAGAGGCCCCAACCCTAGGACCCATGCATTGAGGCCCAGCTCTGTACCTCTGCTGCTTATTCTTCCCACAGCTATCGGGGACCACATAATGCCCTGCCCAAGTAGCCCTGGCTTGTTTCCAGAGCCCTTCATCTCCTGAAGGCAGATTATGTCACCAATACACACATCTCTAGGCCTAAGCGGATGGGATATTGGCAGAGGAGGTAGATATGTGTGCAATGTGGACACGAAACATGGGTATGTGGGGCTAGGGTATCTACCTACATATGCATGAGTCCCCTCTCAGTGAAGGTCAGAACTGGAGAATGGGAACAAAAGCCCTACAACACTCAGAACCCCTACACAAGGACGAGGACCATGGACCCCCAAGATCCCACCCCACCCCACAGGAATATGGGAGACACTAGAAGAGAGCCATTAAGAAAACACTTTGGAAATGGACAGAAATAACTGATTAATACCCATGACCTTGGACTTTAAAATGTGTAAGCTTGCGTGAAATGGCAAAGAAGATAAAGTAATGGAAGGAGGGAAGACTATATATCTAAGAACAAACAAAATTTAAAAAGAAAAAGAAAATATAGTGTATTGCTTCATACCATAGTCAGGTAATGTGTACTTAGATACATCACAATCACGATTTCGTATATATATTATGCATATCTATAATAAGATATAAAAATGGCAGTTTCAATAAAGACACCAAAATACCAGAGATCAAAAAATCCAAAATGAGGTACTAGACCAACCTATGTAGAATTTTCTAAAGAAATGAACTATAATTGGTATCATGACTCTTAAGTCCCTTACCCACTTGGAAAATATAAAAGACTAGAGGAAGAAAAAAGATTTTTGGGGAAAATTTTCCTTTAGAAAAAAACAGGGACATTCCCCCAACTCAAACCTTGTTGTTGGGGCAGGGACTGAGTGGGGAGAGACTCCAATGAGATCATTTAGAAAGCTGATATGAGGCCCCTGAGGTTTGGGAACAGAGAGGATATCAGGAAATCTAGAAAGCAAGAGGCAGACCAAGCAAGTGCTTCCACTGAGAAGGGTCCATGGCAGGCGAAAGCACACCCACATTTCCCCCAGAGCACAGTAACCTGCCCTAGAAGCACATACTCCAGAGCCAGACTGCCCAGGTCTGAAACTCTGAAACTTAGTAGCTATGTGGCCTTGAGTAAGCTGTTCGACCTCTCTGAGGCTTACTTTCTTCCTCTGTAAAAGAGAGATAATAAAAGTACCTACCTCATAAAATCACTGTAAGAATGAAATAAGTTCCTATATGTAGAGGGTTCGACATAGTGTCTGGCCCAAGCTCAGTGCTGTATTACTATATGTTATTACTCCGATGGAGACTCCACAGGAGGCAGAGCCAGCCTCGAGCCATTTTAAGTCCTACCCAAGGGGACCAGGATCCTGCGTGGACTGGATCCCTGGAGAACAGGGGATTGGTAGTAGCAGTAGGCCAAAGGAAGGGCATCACCCACGTCAGGAGCCACTCTAGCCACAGGGTCTGGAGCTTCTGAAGTCCCCACGAAAGTGCCCATGAAAGGGAAAAAGAACCAGCTGAAACATCAGCCAGACCCAGAGATTCATCTTACAACAGTGTAGTTCCCACCAGGACTTTTCATGTTCTGCCCCCTCCTCCCTCCCGCTGTGCTAACCGTGGAGGAGTCAATCACAGCAGCCAGCCAGGGGGCAGAGAAAATTACCAAGAAAGAAAGATGGGTCTAGAAATTCCCCCCACCTCCCACCCCACCACAAATATACAACCCACAAAAGGGCCATCACCCCACATGAAGAGATGTGACCTTGCATCATAACAGGACTCCAGATTATTATGTAATAATAATAATATTATTATTATGTATTCTAATGACAGCAAGAGGACAGGTTCTCCAAAGAAACAGGACCAATAGGATATATGTGTGTGTGTGTATGTAAATGTATGGGTATATATCTGTATCTATAGATACAGAAATAGAAATAGATATATGTATACAGAGATTTAAGGAATCATGGAGGTTGGCAAGTGCAAAATCTGAAGGGTAGGCCATCAGGCTGAAGACCTCAAGAAGAGCTGCTATTATAGCTCAAGTCCAAAGGCAGTCCGCTAGCTAAATTCACTCTTCCCCGTGGGAGATCAGTCTTTTTTACTATTAGGCCTTCAGCTGATTGGATGAGGCCCACCCACACTATAGAAGATAATCTGCTTTACTCGGTCTTCTCATGTAAATGTTAATCTCATCTAAAAAATACTCAGAGAAACATCTGGAATAATATTTGACCAAATATCTAAATATTATGGCCCAGGAGAGTTGATACATAAACCATCACAGAGAAAAATGTTTCATGTTATTGTTGATCGTATCTCACAAAAGAGGCTTATCTGATGTACTCCTTCTACATAGACACACACACAATTCACTGTGTGTTTTATGTGCTAAAATAGTAAATTACACAGATATATGCTTTGTTTTCATATTTTGTTACTAACATTAGACAGTTAAGTAGTAGTTCTAAACTAGCAGAAATTAGAATTAGAACATACCTTGTCTTTCCAAAGAGATAGTAAGTTGGGGGGGGCGGGGAGTCCCATCTTCTGTGCCTTTGTAGTACCACCCTAGGTGACACGACATATGTAATTTATGCTCAAGGTGTACCTCCTTGATACTTAGCCCTCCTTTCTGTAACATGAATGCTAAGCCTCTATCTAAATCACAGAACTGAATTTTTAGGCCATCAAGTTGACACACATGGAGTCCCTAGATAGAGAATTTTCCCTTTACTCTACTTGCAGGCAAAGTCAGAAGTGGAGGGAGAAAGGGGGTGGAGGGGCAAGATAAAAAGAAGAGGTATCTACCACATTAACCACTGGGCCTACCCCAGGGTTCTTCTCAAGCACTATTTATGTATGGCAGCTTTATTTATCGATTCACAAACATCTACTGAGCACCTACCATATGGCAGTGCCTGTCCTCTTAAAAGTTATCCTTATTCTAAGCAATGCACAAAGGCATTTAATCCCCTATAGTCAAGGAACATGGGGGGCCTGTGGGGACCTCTCTGGGACACACATTTCTCCCAAGAGGAGGGTCACATAGAGAGCAGTAGACCCGAAGTGACATCATCTGGCTTCTGGTTTCAGCTGTGCCACTGTCTTAACTCCATGATGTTAAATCAGTTATGCTTTTTCCTTCCTCTACTAAACAGGATGGCAAGTATGAATAACTATGCACGCACTTGTTACAAAGAGCAGTGAGATAATGCAAATGAAAGTGCTTTTTTAAAAAATAAAAGTGAATACGAATATAAGGTATTTCTAGACTCTGCCTGGGAGATTTTTCCTACTGGCCTCCTTTTAGAAGAAGCCAGCAGAGCTGACTGGCAATAATGTAAGGCAACTGCCACGTAGGGTGAGACTCTGCACTTTTTTATCTGCTTAATACCCCCAACCATGGTCCCTCAAGGGGAAGATGCTAGTAAGGCTAGCTTTACAACTGCCTGCTCCCAAACAACCCCCCATCAGCCTATGGTACCTATCTGATATTCAACCACTGGCAGCTGTCATTCCTTTGGGCTAAACCATCCACCAAAGACTCAGCACGTTAAGTTATTATTTACAGGCTTTTTTATGTGAATGTGCCTTGGTTTACGGAGCCCCATTCTAACACCACAGCCAAAAGAAAGCATATAGTTGGAAGGCAGGGGAAAGAGGGATCAGGAAAGATCAGTAGAAAACCTTATTTTACTGATTGGGAAACTGAGCCTCAAAGCAATGAAGGTAACTGTCCAATATCACACAGCTAATCAGTGAAAGAACTCTGAGAGCAAGCTCTGATAGCCAAGCCATTCTCCTCACTACTGTATACACTCCTTGGCTGATGAGTTCTCTGTACCAGATGAATTAGAAAAAATACTTCACTACTAGAAATCTACTGAACCCATGAGCTCTATGGAACACCTCGCCAAATTCTGAGTACACAACAGATACTCACTCGGTAAATGCTTTTTGATTAATTATTAATAAAACTTTATTGCAGGGCTCTAGTGTTTATTTCTCCAATTGCTTTCACATTTACAATCTCATTTTTATCTGCAGAGCTGATAGTGCTGGGGTCATCCAATTCAAGAACAGAAAACTACGGTTCTGAAGGGTTACATGCCTTTCCAAAGCAGGCACAGAGCCTCCCTAGAACCCAGGTGTCCTGGCTTGCTCCCAGTGTTCTGCCATGGCCTGGACTCGACACCACCACAGAAGCCCAAAGAGTTCATGTGGATGCTGCCGCACCAGCAGTAGCACATGGCTCCTTGCCTGCCCATGAAGTGACTTCGTATTCTCAGGAACCTTTCTCAACCCTCCTGGTAAGGGAGGGGGCAGGCAGGCCCTCGCTTTCGTGAACTCGGTTTATAATGGGGAAACCCTGGGCTTGCCAACATATCCAGCACTCCCACACAGGGCACTACAGGCAGCCCAGACTCTGCCTTCAGGGTTCCTGGGGATCAACCCTCAGTTCTAGTGGCACGCAATGTAGTAACTGCTCCCTGGGACATCCACAAGTCTTTTGGGCAAAATTAATGCCTTTTTTCAGGGTGCATGTGCAGGTACACACACACATACATTTTTCACATATTTTGAAATTAATTATTTATATATGACTATTTTTTTCCACTTGACTCCTGGACAGCAGTGTCAGAACCTTCCACCTTGTCTTTAACTTTGTATCCATAGCACTCAGCCTGAGTAACACAGAAGTTTGACAAGTATTGGTTAAAATGAAATGAGGGTGGCTGCAATACCGCTAGGGAGGGGTAAAACATTAAATCCCGGACGCTTCAGTCCAAATTTGCTTGTCCTGGGTCTTTTGTGAGGACAGGTGCTCTGGGACAGCAGGAGCCCCAGTCTCCTGAGGCTATGAAGCAACAAGAGAAAGGAGGCGCTGGCTGAGAACAAATCTCAGAATGGACAAGGAAGTCCCAAGGGCAGAATCCCAGATACCAGAACTGAGCTGCATTTTACTAGAGGTCCCTTCAAGTCCATTTGAAGAGCGAAACTGTTCAAACATTAGGATTCAAGACAGAAAAGTCATAAAACCTAATACCAACTAAGCTCATGGAGAACAATCAATACAATGAGTCCCAGGGTGGCTCCTACAATGTGTGCCGAGGTCTCACCTTCCCTTCCCACAAGTGTGGGTTCAAGGAGTAGATCTGACTGTTACTGCTGTTCCAAGAAGAGACCTGAGACCGAAACGACCGGTACTGACTGGATGGACCACTCATGTCTTCTCCAGGGCTAACCGGGGGTGTTTGTTTTCCTTCCTACCTCCAGCTCAGCTTTCCCGAAAGGAGTGTAAGAATGTGCCTCTACTGAGTTGAGGGACACAGGCCCTGTGGAGTCTGATAGGATTACTCAGTATAGAATGGGAAAGTGGAAGAAAGACTTTCTCTATGCAACATACTTCTGAATAAATCAAAACCACCTAGAGTTCGTTTTAGAAACACAGGAGACATTTCTGAGAAAGGGGAATATAGGGCTGTTGTTCTTATCTCTATGGCTCATTGTGGCATTTCTAGATTCTGTTTCTTTTCATTTATTTATTGAGTATTAAGTAGTCGGGGGCTTACTATATGCCCAACACTGTTCATATATCATCTTACTAAATTTTCCCATTAGATTTATGTGTTAGATATTATCGTGCCCACTTCCTAGATAGTGACATGGAAATACACAAATTAACAAACCCAAGATCACATACCTAATAATCAGCATAACCATACTCAGCCCTAGTTGAGTCCAAATCCCTTGCATTTTCCAGTATTTGAGGCCACTGTTTTGTCCCACAATCTACCTCCCCTGCTTCAATGAGTCTTTCCTGAGGACTAACCAGGTCCTGAATATTGTGTTGGTTCATGTAGGAGTAACAGAAGTAGAAGGCCTGGCCCCCTAGCCTCAGAGGCATCATCAACAATGAAGAGAAAAAATACTCAACGAATGCTAATTACCTGAATTATAGCTCTAGCCTGAGACTAAAGGGTCTACCTCCCTTAGTCTGATCTATGAAGGTAAGTCAAATGCATTGGGCCCCACTCAAGATGAAGACTGAAAGGGCCTCATCATGCCACCTGGAGGAACTTGGAAGTTACTCAGTGTACACAAAATTACCATCCAGGGCTAAACATTTTGGTTTTGACCATTTTTGTCCTGCAAAATTTTTAAATCAAATACTTAAAAATAAATAAATAGATAGATAGATAGATAGATAGAGAGATAGAGAGATAGAGAGATAGAGAGATAGATAAAATCCAGGAATCAGGAAAGCCTTCTTCCATTCGTTAGGAAATCAAGGTACACAAGAAGTAAATTTAAGCTCGGTTAATTTTTCTTCTACAGGTTATTAGTATTAGGATCTTAGGATAAAATTGGAAATAAAATAAAACTCATACACTGAAAGAAATACAGTTAAGGAACTTATACCAAGAATGAATCTGTATATGTAATAGAATCTGAATCATGGCACAAAGCCAGGCATTTTAAATTCAACAACTATTCATTGACTGTTTTGCCATGAAGCCCATACTTACAAAGTCCAGATACCTTATAATGGGCTATCAGAGCCTTTAGGTCTGGTTGCAACCTAACCTCCAGCCTTACTTCTACCCTTTTCCTAAAACAGCCTGTGGCCCAGCCATGGGCTACCTCATCTCATGCTCTTATAGGTTGTTGTGACTTCAAGCATGCTGCTCCTTCTGCCTGAGCTGATCTCCACCATTCCCCATCTAGTGATGCATCCTTCTAAACATTCCGTATTACCCCCTCACTGATGGTTTCCCCCACTCTCACAGGAAATGTCCTTTTTCTACCCCCACAATCCTTGGGATGTAACCAAAGTAGCAAGGAGCTCTGGACTGAGCCCAGGCTGAGCCCACAGCTGGCAATCAAGTATGTTTGGAGATGTCTAATGAGGTGGGGCAGGAGCTTCTTGGGTTAGAATTTCTCCTAAAGGAAGACAGAATCAGACAAAACAGCCTTCATCATTGGGGCAGGAGTTACCAAGCAAGGTAGGATAGATATGTCAACCCTACCCCTGATGGACTTGTGTATCTCAAGGAAAAGATGAGTAAAATCTAAAAGCTCTGTCCCCTCCTAAACCTCTGTGAGATATTTGGAGACAACTGCCTTGGGTTCCTCTATCAATGTATGCTTAGTGGCATTTGCACCACAGGCTACAGTTGAAGCAACATCTGTGGCCAAAGAAGGCAGGGGTGAGGATGGCATCTACAGGGGGTATAGATCCAGCAGCAAGGGCAGCAGAGCCTAGAGGTCAAAGCTCACCCAGTGGCTAATGCAGAACCAGAAGAAAGTGAGAAATAATACCCCATTAGCTGACCCAACATAGGTGGGAGCATACAGGAGACAGTCGAGGAGCCTCAGGAATGCCAGGAAGGGGCTTTCCACAAAGTTGAGGTAGGAACAGAAAATGGTGACATATAAGATACATCAGCACAGCATTTATCAACTTATTTTGGTGTTGAATGAGTATCTATCTCCCACCCTGCCCCTTTTAGGCAGAAAAAGACACAGAGGTCAAGAAGGGAGTGATTCTGTCTAAGTCCTTTGTATATCCTCAAGCGAGACTTGCACACTGACACATACTGCCTCGTATTCAAGAAATGGATGGATGACGGATGGATAGATAGATGGATGGATGGATGGATCTTCAGAGACACTGTTAGGGGCACTGAGCTTACCTCAGGAAAAGTGAGCCACATGAACACGAGTTCAGAGAAGGGAATGAGGAGAAAACAGTCTGCTGCAAACGTGACTAGCAGGAAGTGGTGAGAAATTAAGTCAGAGAAGGAAGGTAGGGCCTGTCAATGGAGAGCCTTGAAAAACAGAGGGGTTTAGACTTGGAGTAACATGGCACTCAAAGGTATTCAGAGCCAGAGCTTATATGTCTATATAGCAAACAGTTTGTGGTCAGTAGGGAAAAAAATGTAACTTCAGTCAAACACTTGGTTTCTTAGGTTCTCTATGATGATAAATGACCAGCTGAAAATCTGTTCTCAACCAGTTAATTTACTTAGCTTTCAGATTTTCAGGTTTGGTTTGAGGGAATATTTTGAGGACGGGGTATAAGTTTGTTTCTCATTGATTTGATTGTACAAATATCATGTTAAGGCTGTTTTATAGATGGGCACACTGAAGATCAGAGAAATGAAAGGAGCTTTCAGTAAGGCTTAGCAACGAAGAGACTCCCGCATACCCTGGACCAAGAGTCTTCACAACTCTGCTGCTCCTTTCCTGTGTGCACTTGAGTGAGTAGCCTGTCTCCAACTAGACTATCTGTGTAGCTCGCACAGCCTCCTCGAACTGAATTACTCCATTTCTAGCTTCACTCTATTCACAAGCCCCCAGGTACTGAAGTCACCAGTGAGACATTAATTAAGATTTTTCAGAATTACCACACTTCCTTAGAATCTGCTTTGAGCTCCAGAAGATTCCTCTGCAATCTGCTTTATTCTGTTCCCTCTTTGGCTTGTGAGCAAAATCTGGTAGGACTGAAGAAGAGAGAAGAGGTGGGGGCAGGAGGTAGGAGAAGAGGACAATTTTGTTTCATTTTGAGTTGGGCAGCCCACTTAACCTCAGTTTCCTTGTCCCAGGAGGGAGCTGATTTAAAGATGCGTATTGGGAGATTTTATTTCTAAATTCCTTTAAAAATCGAAAATCAGGGGTGCCTGGGTGGCTCAGCTGGTTAAACATCTGCCTTTGGCTCAGGTCATGATCTCAGAGTCCCAGGATTGAGCCCCATGTCCTTGGGCTCCCTGCTTAGTGGGGAGTCTGCTTCCGCCTTCCCCTTGCTCCCCTCCCTCTTCCCCTACTGGTGCGCTCTCTCTCTCTCTCTCAAATAAATAAAATCTTTAAAAAAAAATCTCCGAAAATCAATTAAAATGGCAAAGAGAAAAAAGGAATAAGGAATGGAAGGAAGGAAAGAAAAAAACTCCCACGGTATTAGGCCTTCTTTTTGCCCCTATGGAGACAGCTCCCAAATAATTCATGACCACTGAGAACATCTGCCCCACCTGTTACACACGCCCTTCAAATTGGCTCAGAATTTTATTACATTTTCAACTAATAAAACTCTCGTTATTCATAGAACATGCTCTCCAGGTAAAGCACGCATGGCCTGAACTCCACTTTTGAAACTTGCTCATTGTAGGTAGGTGTGCCATTATAAGCTGATTTTATTTTATAGATGGTTTCCTTTTTCCAAAACAGATGTTCCCAATGTGTTGTCTCTAAGACAAAGTGCCAAAGGCCCAGTCCTCATAGCCATTTAATGGGAGCCAGTGAGAACATACATAGTGAAAAAGGCAGTATATACCTAAATGCAGATCTGGACAGAATTTTTAAGATACTTCAATTATTATGATAATGACTTGACGGTCACATTTCTAAAGGGGGAAAATAAAGATTTTTAGGTACTTTTATGGTCCTGTGTTATTACACTAGTGAGAAATGGCCTTTTTATCCAGGTATCTGTACCTGATTATAGTAATGACAATGATAATAATGTTATATTTTTATAGGCTTCAAATTCCAAAGGCCCTTAAGCACTTTATATCATCATCATTACTATTGTAACTCACGGTTAATTATACACAGTCTGGGCATGCAAGTAAGAACTCTTGTCTATGCTCTGATTCATTCATAATGGTAAGGTCAGTGGTTCAAATCCTGGGAAGGGTGCTAGTGGGCAAATGTGGTTGCTGCTTCACGAATGCTGCACATTGGTAGGAAAGGAGCTAGGGCTCTCATACGGAGGGGAAGTTTGCAGTATCAACGCTGCTGCCATAGCTTCGACCTAGAGACAAACCAGCAGTGGAACTGGCTTGAACTGGCTGGTGCCCATTTGGTTTGGATTCTCTGAGACTGTCCCAATTTCAAATACTTTTCTCTTTTGACAGTATATTAGTTTGGTAGACTACCATAACAAAACCTCATAGAGTTGGTGGCTTAAATAACAGAAATTTATTTCCTCGCAGTTCTAAAAGCTAGATGTCCAAGATTAAGGTGTTAGCAGAGTTGGTTTCCTCTGAGGCCTCGGTTCTTGGCTTATAGATGGCTGCCTTCTCTCTGTGTCTTTGCATGATCTTCCCTCTGTACATGTCTGTGTCCTAATCTCTTCTTTTACAAGGACACCAGTCATATTAAATTAGAGCCCACCCTAAGAGCTTCATTCTTAGTTCACCTCTTTAAAGACCCTATTTCCAAATGCAGTTACATTCTGAGGTACTGAGAGTTAGGACTTGAACATCTGAATTTCGTGGAGGACACAATTCAGCCCATAGCAGAAGGTAACCCAATTCTGGGTTCGGAAAATATGTATCATGAGTATGATCCACATAGTGCCTTCCACCCAATCTTCCGCCAAAATCTGGCACTCTAGTTAAGGAGGCTAGAGGTAGAACTCCTCCCTCTGATTTTCCCGTGGTTCTTTTCCCATGGTTCCCATTCAATGTCAAGCCCAAAATCACCTCCTCAAAGAGGCCTTCTCTGACTCTGGAAACTAACACTGTTGTGCACCCCACCCCCCAACCACAACACCCTTTTATCATAGCACTTACCACTACCTGAAAGTTCGTTTATTCATTTACTTTGCACAGTCTGTCTTCACCACTAGACTTTAAATTCCAAGGCAGAGAAAGCTTATCAGTGTTTATAGTTGTATCCCAGGGCTGTGGGAAGAACTTAGCACATATTAGGGTTCAAAATATGTTTGTAGGCTCTAAAGGGCAGCAAGAAGGGGCGCCTGCGTGGCTCAGTTGGTTAAGCGTCTGCCTTCAGCTCAGGTCATGATCCCAGGCTCCTGGGATTGAACCCCGCATTGGGCTCCCTGCTCGGCTGGAAGCCTGCTTCTCCCGCTCCTCCCTGCTCATGCTCTCTCTCGCTATCTCTGTCACTATCTCTGTCTCTCTCTCTCAAATAAATATTTTTTTAAAAAAGGCAGCAAGAAGAGAAATAATAAAAAGTGGATATAGTTTACCTAGGGAAAGGTTAGCAGGCTATTTCCCAACAGCTTTCCAGAATGGCCTTTGTTCCCTGGTAAACGTACCAAGACCCAGTTATGAAGGCTCAGAGACCAGGCTTTGTCAGCACCCAAAAGATAAATTGCTCAGAGGAGGACCCATATTACACCAAGATTACCAGGCTGATACACTGAAGGGATGCTTTTTCAGTAATGCACTCTGAGCAATAACTGTCCCAAGGACTGGATACCAACACATCCTGCCCGTATAGGTAGGCCTGCAGAGGCCAAACATAATCACAAGGTTGATACAGTGTACATGGACTCTGAGAAGGCAGTCTGCTTAACTGAGTATTTAATCACATCTAACTAAATATTCTTATCTTACGGTAGCAATGGTGTTGTCGATGGCACTGGAAGACACATATCCAGTGGCAAAGGCTCCTGGTCAGTGCTTGCAGGGGCAATGGCAGCATTTGCTTTAAGGATTTTCCCTTTTCTAGCTTTCTGGGGGCCAGCCAATCCCTCTTCTCATTGGTGCACTCTTGTGTTGGGTACGGTAATACACTCACAGTTCCTCACAGTCCGGCCTTGGGCTAAGAACCAATCTGCCTGTTGGAGGAGAATTCCCTCATCCCTGCCCTGATCTCTGTCAAAAACTTAGCTCTCAGAGGGCAATCACTTCCTTCATTCCAAGCCCTAGCAAAGCCAGAAACAATATGTAGTCACCATTTATTCATTCAAAAATATGTACTGAGCACCTTCTATGTGACAGGTCATGGGGACAGTGATGAACAAGATGAAGATCTCTCTTTTCAAAGTGCTTTCTCTCTGTTTGGGAAAAAAGACAACAAGCAAGCAAACAAATAAGCAAGAAAGTATCAGGGAGTGATACATGCTAAGACGAAAATCAAAATAGGGTGATATAAAGAAACGATCTCCCTTCTGAACAGAGGGGATAAAGAAGTTGGAAACAATGACAAGGAAACAGCGTGGATACAGATCTAGAGAAAGAACAGTCCCAGAAGAGGACACAGCAAGTACAAAAGCCCCACAGCAGAGCATACTCAGGGGCAATAAGCTTTTATTATTTTTTTTAAGATTTTATTTATGTATTTGAGGAAGAGAGAGAGCACAAGCGGCAGGGGGTGGGGGGCAGAGGGAGAAGCAGACTCCTGGCTGAGCAGGAAGCCCCATGTGGGGCTCAATTCCAGAACCCCGGGATCATGACCTGAGCAGAAGGCAGACGCTTAACTGACTGAGCCACCCATGTGCTCCAGCGGCAACAAGCTTAAAGAAGCAGAACAACAGGTGGGGGAACCACAGCAGAGTGTACACAGGAAACAGGGCACATGAGGAGGCTGGGGACACACAGAAGCCAGACTACTCTGGCCTGGTAGCAGGGGTGCAGCGGGAAGCTGCTGGAGGGTTTTGTCAAGGGGAGACAGACGATTTACATTTTAAAAATATCAGTCTGGGTACTGTGTGGAGAAGACAGTAGAGGACAAGGACAAAGGTAGAGACCAGTTAGGTGGCCACTGTTGTAGTACAGGACAGAAATGACAACGGTACTGACCAGGTAATAGCAGGGAAAATGAAGAGAAATGGGCTGATTGAGATCTGCTTGGGAGGCAGAGCTGGCAGTTAGGTCTGAGGTACCTATTAGACAAGTGGAGATGCAGAGTTGGTCACTGGAAGGAAGAGTTCAGAATTGAAGGGAGCACTTAAAATTAGAAATATAAATTCTGGGGGCACCTGGGTGGCGCAGTCGTTAAGCGTCTGCCTTCGGCTCAGGGCATGATCCCGGCATTCTGGGATCGAGCCCCACATCAGGCTCCTCCGCTGGGAGCCTGCTTCTTCCTCTCCCACTCTCCCTGCTTGTGTTCCCTCTCTCGCTGGCTGTCTCTCTCTGTGTCAAATAAATAAATAAAAATCTTTAAAAAAAAAAAAAAGAAATATAAATTCTGGAGCCATCAGCATATATGTTGTAATTAAAGCTGTCTGCCTAGATGGACTCACCCAGGACTAGAGTACAGATTGAGAAGAGAACCCTGGTAGAGTCTAACCCTCCCATTAGAGAAGGCAGAGCCAGCAGAGAACTTCAGGAAGAAGTGGACAATAACAGGCAGGAGAGACCAAGAGAATGAGGGGTCACGGAAGCCAACAGAAGAAAATGTTCAAAGTGAGGGCATGGCTAACTGGCTGGGATATTGACAAGAAATTTAGTAAGATGATGACAGAGATGCAATACTGAGATCAGTAATAAACTTGAAAAGAGCAGTTTGGGTTTCATAGTGAGGTTGGAACCCAACTGAGGTGGGTGCAGGAAAAAAAGGTACAGCAGGGAAGTATCAACAGTCATTATAGACAGATTTGTCTTGGTTTGCTGAGAA
Source organism: Ursus arctos (assembly GCF_023065955.2). Taxonomy (NCBI): domain Eukaryota; kingdom Metazoa; phylum Chordata; class Mammalia; order Carnivora; family Ursidae; genus Ursus; species Ursus arctos. The sequence goes on from NW_026623100.1 coordinate 26,810,568, forward strand.
AGAACAGAGAAACTGTAGGAAGAAGTAGCCTCAAGAGGCAGATATGGTTTTAAGAGGTAAATTTCAAGAGTATGTTTCAGGCTGATGAAGAAAGATCCCCTAAGGAGGAAGAAATCATGGTGCAGGTCTTGAGATCTGAAGCACGGGGGAAGGACCGGCCTTTGTTAGGAGCAGGGACTCATGACCCAACAGGAGAGAAGGTAGAGCACAGCTGAAGATGCAGGAAAGTAGGTAAAGCAGAGGAGGTATGCATAAGATTTCTTCTATCTTCCCTGAGAATTATGAGACCAAGTTGCCAGCGAAAAAGAGGAAGGAGGCAAAGGCCAAGGAGGAGGCTTGAGTAGAGAGCAGTGAAATGGCTGTGCACTGCAGAAGCTGCATCTGTGATCTGGGCTCATGGATTTAGAAGGAGCCCAGACAGCACCAAATTCATGATCACGAGTGAATGTGGTAGCTCAGGAGAAGGAAAGAGAACAATGAGCTGGGGTTGTCAGGGAAGGCTTCCCAGAAGAGGGGGCACTTAATGAATAGGTGGGACTCAGATCCACAGGCCAGGCCCTCTGGGTGAAAATAACAGTAAGAACAAAGGACAGAAGTAGAGATGAACACAACAGACCAGTTGGGCTACAGGGGAGCAAGGGGGGGTGGAAATGAAAGGGAAGGTAAAGACAGCGCAGAGGGCCTTATGGAATAGTGGTAGGTTCTGAAGAAGGGCAAACAGCAAGGTTAAAGCAGGATTTCAGAAGATTCGCACAGCATTGGTATGTAGAATAGGCTGGAAGGAACTTTCTGGCCAAGAAGAGTGGCCACCATAAGCCCAGGAAAGTAGGACTGACTAATTAGGTGGGTACAAAGAGGATACAAATGCCTGTCCTGAGAATGACACCTTTATCCACTCAACTCTTCCTTGAAGATTTTACATGCCTGTTAGGGAACATGAGAAGCTGAGAATATTTTCCAAGATTATGTCTCTTAGATGAGTCAATTCTAATGCCCATTCTTCCTGAGGCAAACAGTGAATGCTCTTGGCCAAACAATGTGGCAATAGTGGTGGCAGCCACTGACAGGTGGAGTGCTTAGAATACACCAGCTGTGTGCAAAGCCTGCACAGATGCCTTGCTTCACTCAATCCTCAGAACCACCCTTGGAAGCAGATGCTTTTACTATCCCCATTTACAAACAAGAAAACTGTGACACAGAGCAGTTGAGTAGTTTGCCCAAAGTCACCCAGCAAGAAAAGAGGAGGAGCCAGGTTCAAACCCAGGCTAAAGACTGGGTCATGGAACCACTGCACACAAGGTCCTTGACCAGACAGTAGACTTGTAAAGGGAACCACCACAGATGGGAAAAACCATAGTCCCAAGCTCAGTAGGAAGAAGTAGGGCCCAAATTGCTTGTGGCCAAACTGAAATGCCCAGGATGTGCATGGGGCTGATCACAGACTGTGGGCCTCTCCCATGAGGCCAGGTGGATATCTGTCAGCTGCAGAGGCCCAAAGAGAAAAGCAGAAAGAAAAAGGAAGCATCAAAAGTTAGACCAATATACAAACCTCACTGTTTCCTCATTATAAGCCACCTTCTCCCCAAAATCATTCCACAGGAAAGCATCAAATTAAGGCCTTCTTGTGCTGCCCTGAACACCCAGTTTCTGAAGAGAAGATCATTCCTTAGTGATAAGGAATGGAAATATGATATGTATCCCCAGGGGGCTAAAAGACTTATTTTGGTTTCTTGGTTTCTTTTCTGTGATTTTACCTATTTCTTCCATGTTTGGCTCCTGAGCCACCAATGGCTGAAGAAGATATCAGTATGTCAAGAACACAATGCAGAGCCTTCCCAGAATACATAACTGATAAATGTACTTATGTTAGTTGCTATCACTCTGCAGCCAGCCGGCTTGAGGGTAGGTACATAAAGCAGATCGTTCCCAAATACAACCAGAGAAAGACGATGGAATGGAAGAGTTTATTTTGTTTCTCCTAGTCGGTCAGTTTTAGAAACACAAAGTGCTCTGGGGTCACTTGGAAAATAAAGAAAACAGAATGTATCCGACTGCTGCCCAGGCTATGGAAGCAAATCCCCAAATCGCACAGAACTAGGAAGGATTTGGTTTCATTAAAAGCAGCCACTGGCATTTGGCCCCTGAAGATGAAAGCAAAAGCCCCTTAAACAGGCTTGAACACGAGCTGAATTTCCGGACAAGTCCCTAGGGTGCCAGGATTGTTTCAAAGGAAGGCAGGAACGTCTACATCTTCCCAGAAATTTGAAAAAGCAGGGCAGTTCCTAACACATTTCTCCCAATCTTATGGAAATGAGAACAGGAGCTGAAGAGACTATAGTTTAATACTCATAACAACTACATACATGTTACTATTTCCAATTTACTGATGAGAACACTGAGGCCTCAGTGAGGTTTAGTGAAATGCCAAAGTCTGCATAATAAGTAGCAGTCCTAGAAATCCAATGGAAGTCTTTCTAACATCAAAGTCCACGTTCTTTCAACCAGTTTAACAGAAAAATTTGTGTTTCCAAGTCAGTGGGTCAGATTCTCACCAGGCCTACCTGTATGCCGTCACAGATCAGGCCTCTTGAGTCCACCAAAGTTCACATTCTGCTCTAGCCTAGAATAGCCAATTACCAACAGCTTATGACCCAGGCTCAATGTCTGGGTGAGGATGCTCGTTTTCTAATTTAGGTATTCATATCGGCCTTCCTCCAGAAAAGACAGAATTTGGCTATGCAGGCTCTGTAAGACTCCATAGGTAACAAAAGAGGTCAAAAAAGAAGATAAGAAAAGTGCATGCTCTAATGATATATGCTTTTATGTCTGATAGGCCACAGATCCAAGGTTCTAAGCCTTCTAGCGCTGATCTAAAAAAGGGAGGAAGGGAGGAAAGAAAGAAGGAAGGATGGAAGGGAGGAAATAAAGGCGGGAGGGAAGGAGGGAAAAATAACTTCTCAGATTCACTATGTCCACAAAAATAAAAAGGAAAAACACCAAATGACAACAAAATCTGCAACATCCTTATAATAATAGACTAAAGACACACTGCATAGTTATTTTGTAAATCAGCTCTTATCCTACAGAACATTTCAATAAAAGAGTTCTATTGGGTGTTCGGGCAATGCTGTCTCCAAAGCACACTGCTTGGCTCTCTGCTGAGAACAGTAAGTGTCTCCATTTCAGAAGCCAGACCACACTTTGTTCCAGCGACATATCGTTCCTGCTCCTGGTCCCAAGAGAATGTGCATGGACTCCTGAAAGCCTACCCTAAGAGAAAAACATTGGCCTGCTGGAAGTTAGATATCAGCCCCATAGTTTCATGTCCAAGGTGATTTTGAGAGTATCCCTAAAGACCCAGAGTCATAACTAAGGGGGTAAAAGCACCTTCCTTCCCTTCAGGAGTAGCTCTGGTCCTGAAGTTTCTATCTAAAACACTAGTGCCCACCAAAACCTAGGTTCTGGTTTAAAGGGTTCTAGAAATTTGATTTTTTTTTCAACATTCTGTTCTTTAAATGTTCCTGAAACCCAAGGAGGACTCTAGTTTGTCGGAAAACTTCTAGCCTGAGTTTGCAGACCCAGTTTAACTCACATACAACCTTCATTTCTTGCTCTGAAATTACACACCCTTCTCCCTCTCACTAAACCCGAGCTGGGATAGCAAGGGGACAAAGAGACACCCTTGCTGTCCCTCCCATGGCCTCAGTCTCCACCTCTCCCCTGCGTGGGGCTAGGTCAGGGAGGTGCTGGAGTGTGGAGCTCTACGGACAAGGGGCGTCAGCATGCATGACTCCTCGCGGCTGTTGTCAGACAAGCTTAACAGAACCCTCTCTTAGTTTGGCTCTCCGGTGTGGTGTGCACTTCAAGAGGTGAATCCAAGTGCCCTTCCAGCCAGGGTTTCTGAGTGTCTCCATGCTAAGAGGTGAAGCACTTGACATCTGGCTGCCATGCTGTTCTGAGCATGTCTGATTCTGCACAAGGAATGTGGAAATCAGAATGTACCTGTCACAGGTGTCAACCTCTGTCTGACGCGTACATATCTGGAGAGTGGTCACAACTAGCTGATCCTCGTTGCAAATATCTCCTTGTGACCTTTCATCTGCGGATGGGCAAGCACCAGCCTTTACATGCTAACGTGTCCCTTTATATTCCATGGATTTCCTTCTAGCTCTACAGCTGTATGATGGGAATTCATGAGAGACAGAAATGGGGTAAAAGCTGTTCTCACTAAGACCACATGAAGCATGGGGAAATGGCACTGACTTTCTCTGGCCAATATGATACCAATGGAAAGGTACAACTTATGTAATAAATTAACATGCCAATCCTTTATGCATTTAAGAATGTATGATTCAGGGTGCCTGGATGGCTCAGTGAGTTAAGCATCTCCCTTCAGCTCAGATCGTGATCCTGGGGTCCTGGGATGGAGCCCCGAGTTGGCCTCCCTGCTCAGTGAGGAGCCTGCTTCTCCCTCTGCCCCTCCCCCCAGCTATGAGCACATGCATGCATGGACACTCTCTCTCTCAAATAAATAAATAGCATCTTAAATAAATAAAATCTTTTTTTAAAAAAAGAACATATGATTCAATACCACTTAACACTCTAATTTATTTTATTATTTATTTAGGTGTCCCTGCCTCATTTGACAAAGGATTACAAATAGCTATTACATTTTGTAGAGCACAGGCAATTCTCCTACTGTATTAAGTATTCTTAATACACATTGGACATAATCAACTGATTAGGGGGCACAATTTTTCATTAAGCATACCACCATTAGTAATAACATAGTTGGTTGAGTGTCTGGCTACTCAAATGGCACCGTGTTCTTTCTTTAAGGAATGGTGGCTAGAAATTTGTTAGTCTTACAAAGGCTCAGAATTTTCTCAATGAGTTTTTGAGGAGGGATTTCAATCGTGATTCACTATATTATAACCTTGGCTTATCAAAACAAAATATATTTACAACGATTAAAATTTTTACTTTAATTTCTAACCAAAAAATTACTCTACATGTTTCTGTATGTCCAAAACTCTCCAACCCCAACCTTCAAAGATGAACACAGAGCCACAACCAGTATCTGCTCACCTAGAGCAGAAACCACTGAAGCCACAAACTAGAAGAAATACCCAAATGGCAACTTTGACAAACTGCTGGAAGCTAGATGTAAACTAGCATAAGAGTGAGTCCTACTGGGATCCTTAGGGTTTTGTGGGTTTTACCTCTAGGAACAACAGTAGGTCTCAAAGTGAAGAGCCAAGAAAGATCTCCTCATAGCTCTGGGAGGAGGAGGAAAGTGTAACCACATGAAACAAATCAAGAACATTCTCCATAACAAAGGCCTATTCTCTAGTAAAAAAAGACTCTGCCTTATCCCATATAGAACTTTATCCCTTGTGAGGGAAAGTTCAATTTTCAAACACCAGCACCTTCTAGCCTTCCTGTCTCACCTAAGTGGGGAAGAAACTAAAAAACACTTGTAGATGTCACAGCTCAGACAAAGATCCACTAAAAGACTAAGATTTTATCATAAAATTACAGAATACCTTCCCTCCCCTACATCTTGCCACCACATCAAAAGGACTCCAGTGTAACAGTGGATTACTGTTGAAAGAGCTACAAGGTACAGACTCTGTTTAAGGAGGAATTCTTAAGGAAGCCCAAAGAAAATAAAAGAGACAAACACAAGGACACCATAGGAATTTGAAGCTCCTGGCACCTAAAGCTACAGCACACATTTAAACACTGCCCAACTCCAAGCTAGATTAACCTAAAATCCCACACGAGGCCTCTTACCCAAGTTGTTATTACCCAATACCTTATGCCCAGCTTTCAATAGGAAACGTAAGATATACTTTTTAAGGGGCGCCTGGGTGGCTCAGTCGTTAAGCGTCTGCCTTCGGCTCAGGGCATGATCCCGGCGTTCTGGGATCAAGCCGGGCATCGGGCTCCCTGCTCCGCTGGGAGCCTACTTCTTCCTCTCCCACCCCTCCCTGCTTGTGTTCCCTCTCTTGCTGGCTGTCTCTCTCTCTGTGTCAAATAAATAGATAAAACCTTTAAAAAAAAAAAGATACACTTTTTAAAAATGCAAGGAAAAGAACAAAGTCTGAAGAAATAAAGTAAGAATTACAATCAGACCTAAAAATGACACAGACTGTGGAAATACCAAAGAATCAAAAATAACTATGACTGGGGCACCTGGGTAGCTCGGTTGCCTGAGTGTCCAACTCTTGGTTTCAGCTCAGGTCATGATCTCAGGGACCTGGAATCGAGCCCTGCGTCAGGCTCTGCACTCAGCAGAGAGTCTGCTTGAGGATTCTCTCTCTCCCACCCCTTTACCCCTCCCCACCACGAACACACGTGCTCTCTCTCTAAAATAAGTAAATAAATCTTTAAAAAAAAATAACTATGATTGATGTTTTAAGGGCTCCAAAGGAAAAAGTAAACAACATATAAGAACAGATGGATAAGGTAAGCACAGAGACGGAATCTCTAAGAGAGAATAAAAAATAAATGCTACAAATAAAAGTAATAAACAGAAATGAAGAATGCCTCTAATGGCTCATTATGAGACTGGATATGGCTGAATAAAGAATCCGTGAGCTTGAGGATATGTCAACAGAAACCCCAGACTGAAATACAAAGAAAATAAAGAATGATAAAAACAACATCCAAAAGCTGTGCGGCAGTTTCAAGACGCATAACATATGCATACGTGAAATATCAGAAGAAGAAAGAAAGAAAGAGACAGAAGAAATATCTGAAATAATAATGGTCAAGAAGATGACAGAACTAATGCCTAAACTACAGATCCAGAAACCTCAGCAAACACCAAACAGGATAAATGCCCAAGAAACTCTACATCTAGATCTATCATATTCAAATTGAAGGAAACCAAAACCAATGGGGAAAAATATTTTTTAAAAAGTATTACCTACAAAGAAACAAGAATAAAGGTTAAAAGAGTTACATCAGACTTCTCATCAGAAGTCATGTAAGCAAGAAAATGGAGTAAAATGTTGAAAGTGATGAAAGAAAACCATCAACCTAGTATTATACATCCAACAAAAAAAATTTTCCTTCAAAACTGAAGGAAAAGGGCATCTGAGTGGCTCAGTCAGTTCAGCATCTGCCTTCCACTTGGGTCAGGATCCCAGGGTCCTAGGATTGGGCCCTGTCAGGCTCCCTGCTCATCTGGGAGTCTGTTTCACCCTCTCTCTGCCCCCCTCCTCCCTGCTCATACTCTTGCTCTCTTTTTCTCAAATGAATAAATTAAAAAAAAAAAAAAAGTGAAGGAGAAGACTCTCAAACAAAAAATGAGAGAATTCATTGCCAAACCTGCCCTGTAAGAAATGCTAAGAGAAATTCTTCAAGAAGAAAAATTACATAGGTCAGAAAGTCAGATCTATATAAAGAGTATAAAAGAAGAAATAAATGAAAGTAAGATATTTTTATTTTTATTATTCTTAACTGATCTAAAATATAACCGTTTGTTTGAATGAATAATTGTAACAATGAATTGGGTGACTGCAGCATATGGACTAGTGAAATAAATGACAGCAATGTCATAAGGGACAGGAAGGAAGAATCAGGAATACTGTATTACGCAGTATCTGTACTACAAGTGAAGTGGCATAATGTTATTTGAGGTTAAATTTAGTTGTAAACGTGTACTGTAAACTCTAGGGAAAAATTTTTAAAGAAGTATAGTTGATAAGAGAACAAAATGAGTCATATAAAATGTGTACAATCAAAACAAAAAAATAGAGCAGAAAAAGATGGGGAAGAAAAACAATAAACGTGCAAGAAATAGAAGTCAATCCTACTCTATCAAAAATTATTTTAAATGTGAATATTCATCTAAATATACCAATAAAAAATAGACACTGTCATAGATTTTTAAAAAAACACAAAACTGTAGGTTGTCTACAACAAAACCCACTTGTAATATAAAAACTTACGCAGGTTAAAAGTAAACGCTAATAAAAAACAAAAGCTGAGTAACTATATTCATTTCAAACAAAGCAGACCTCACAACAAGGAAGATTACCAGGAATTAAGAGGACACTGCATAGTAATAATGGAGTTAATTCTCCAAAAAGATATAACAATCCTTAGCATGTATGCACCTAACTGTCAAAATACATGAGGCAAAAACAGAATCACAAGGAGAAAAAGACAAACCAATTATTATAGTTGGAGACTTCAACACCTCTTTTTCACTTGATAGATGCAAAAACTAAGGACAGATTGTCCTGAACAATACTATAATCAACTTGATCTAATTGACATTTATAGAATACTTGACTCCAAAATATCAGAATACACATTCTTCTCAAGCTCACATGGATCATTCACCAAGAAAGACCACTTTCTGGACCATAAAACGTACCTTCACAAATCTGAAAACACAGAGATCATATAAAACATGTTCTCAGACTATTAATAGAGTTAAACTGGAAATCAAAGAAGAAACCCAGAAAATCCACAAATATTGGGAATTGAAACAACTCACCTCTAAATAACACCCATGGCTCAAAGAGGAAGTCTCAAGATAAATTAAAACATATTTTGATCCAAACAAAAATGAAAATACAGTTTATCAAAATTTGTGGGTTGCAGCAAAAGCAGTGCTTACAGGCAAATTTATGGCACAGAATGCAGATATTAGAGAAGAAGAAAGATCTAAAATCAAACAATCTAAGCTTTCACTTAGAGAAACAAGGAGAATTAGAGCAGAAATCAATGAAACTGAAAACCAAAAAAAAACAGAGAGAGAGAGGAAATCAATGAAATCAAAAGCTGGTTCTTTAAAAAGACTAGTAAAATAAACCTCTCGCTTAGGTTAACCAAGAAAACAGGAGACAAGACACAAAATGCCAATAACAGAAATAAAACAGGGGTTATTACTACTAATACCAGGGCATTTAAAGGATAATAAAGTATTACTATGAATAATTCTATGCCAACAACTTTGATAACTTAGATAAAACAGAACAACCCTTGAAAGATACAAGCTAAAAAAAATCCACACAAGGAGAAACAGATAATTGGGATAGCCCAATGTTTACTGAATAAATTGTTAATATCTTTCCAAAAGAGAAAGCAGTATGCCCTGATGGTTTCACTGGTGAATTTCACGAAACATTTAAAAAAAAGTTATACCAATTTTCCACAATCTTTAAAGAAAACAGAGGCAGAGGGAAAACTTCCTAACTCATTCTGTGAAGCCAGCACTACCCTAATACCAAAACCAGACAAAGACATTACAAGAAAAGAAAACTAAAGGTCAATAACTCTCATAAACTACATGCAAAAATTCTCAACAAAATATTAGCAAATATTCAACAATGTATAAAGATAATATATCACAACCAAGTAGGATTTATTCCAGGTATGCAAGGCTGGCCCAACATTCAAGAATCAATCAGTATAATCCTCCATGTCAACAGGCTGTAAAAGAAAACATACAATCTTATCAATAGATGTGGGAAAAGCATTTGACAAATCCAACACTTGTTCATGATGAAAGCTCTTAGCACACTACGAATAAAGGGGTACTGCCTCAACTTGATAAAGAACATCTACCAAAAAACCTGCAGCTGCATGACACTCAATGGTGAGAAAGTAAATGCTTTCCCACTAAGATCACAAAAAAGCAAGGATGTCCATTCTCACCACTCCATTCAACATCATAGGGGAAGTCCTAGCTAATACAAGACAAGGGAAGGAAATAAAAGGTATAAAGATTTGGAAGGAAGAAATAAAAACTATCTTTGTTTGCAAGTGACATGACTGCCAGTGAAGAAAATCCTTAAAAACATTTTTAAAAATTCCTGTAACTAATAAATGATTAAAGCAAAGTTGTCATACAAGCAATACAAAGTAAATTAAAAAACTCAGTTGCTATCCTATATAACAGCAATAAAAAACTGGGATCTGAAATTTTATAACAAAAATAAAATATTTACGGGGTGCCTGGGTGGCACAGTCGTTAAGCGTCTGCCTTCGGCTCAGGGTGTGATCCCAGCGTTATGGGATCGAGCCCCACGTCAGGCTGCTCTGCTATGAGCCTGCTTCTTCCTCTCCCACTCCCCCTGCTTGTGTTCCCTCTCTCGCTGGCTATCTCTATCTTTGTCAAATAAATAAATAAAATCTTAAAAAATAAAATAAGATAAAATATTTACAATATCATCAAAAATATGAAATACACAATCTGACAAAATATGTATTAAGTTTTATATGCAGAAAACTACAAAACTCTGATACAAGAAATCAGAGGAAAGCTAAATTAATGGAGAGATATTCTGTGTTCATAGATTACGAGGTCAATTCTTCCCAACTTGATCAATAAATAGATTCAACACAATCCAAATCAGAAACAGAGTGACCTATTTTGTAGATATTGACAAAATGAATCTAAAGTTTATGTAAAAAGCCAAAAGGCTTGGAAGATCCCACAAAATACTAAAGAATAACAACAAAGTAAAGAATTCTTAAAGCTACAGTAATTAAGACAGTGTGGTATCGGCAAAAGAACAGATACAAAGATGAACAGAACACAACAGAGAGCCCAGAAATTGACCCAAACAAATCTAGTTGACTGATCTTTGAGAAAGGAGCAAAAGTAATTCAATGAAGAAAGTATAGTCTTTTCAACAAATGCAACTGGAATAAGTTGTATGTCCATATACAAAAGAAAAAAAAAAAAAAGAATCCAGACACAGCCCTAACATCTTTCACAAAAATTAAATCAAAATATATCAGACACCTAACTATAAAATTCAAAATTATAAAACTTCTAGAAGAAAGCATAAGAGGAAATCTAGGAGATCTTAAGTTTAGTAATGAATTTTTATACAGAACACCAAAAGCAGAATCTGTGAATGAAAAGTTAGACTTTATTAAAATTTAAAATTTCTGCTCTGTGAAAGACATCATTAAGGGAATCAATACACAAGCCACAGACTGGGAGAAAACATTTACAAAACACGTATCTGATAAAGGACTGGTATCCAAAATGTGCAAAACCTCTTAAAACTCAACAAGAAAAAAAAATCCAATTTTACATGCGCAAAAGATCTGAACAGATACCTCGCCAAAGAAGATATACAGATGGCAAATAACTGTATGAAAAGATGCTCAACGTCATATGTCATTAGGGAATTACGTATTAAATGAGATACCACTAAACACCTACCAGAAATGACTATAGTCAAAAAACACAATACCAATGCCAGCAAGGACACAGAGCAACAGGAACTCTCATTCATTATTGATGGGAATGCAAAATGATACAGTCACTTTGGGAGATCATTTGGCAGTTCCTTCCAAAGCTGAACACAGTCTTACCATACAATCCACCAATCCTGTTCCTAGATATTTTCCAAACTGACTTCGGTGCACACTACAACCTGTACCCAAATGTTTATAACAGCTTTATTCATAATCCCCCAAAACTGGAAGCAACTAAATTGTCCTCAATGAATGAATAAATGGTGGTATACTATGGTTACGCAATGGAATATTACTCAGCAATAAAAAGAAATAAACACCAAACCAAAAAAGGACATGAATGACACTTGGATGCATATTGCTAAGCATAAGAAGTCAGTCTGAAAAGGTCACATACTGTAATGACTCCAACTATAAGACATCCTGGAAAAGGCAAACCTACAGGGACGGTGAAATGATCAGTGGTTGCCAGGAGTTCAGAGAAAGAGTAGACGGCTAAATTGGTGAAGCACAGGGCATTTTTTAGGGCTGTGAATCTCTCTGTATGATACAGTCCTGGCGGATACGTGCCATTATGCATTTGTCAAAACGTATAAACATGTACAGCACAAAGTATGAAACTTAATGTATGTAAAATTTTAAATATCACTTAGGAGGTCAGGTGATCACAAAGATGGATACAGAGTATGACAAAAGAATCTAACTGTATTATAAATGCATGAAACAATACCACTGAAGGAGGCAGAAGGGAAAGGTGCTGACCTAAGCAACTTTGGAAATGAATGGAGTTTTTAAGACTACAGGCAAAAAGGAACTGTATATAATAAGCACTGTACTCAAGTTGATAAAGTTATGTCCCACAGGGATACAGTTTAATAATTCTGATACTACAATACATGTATATTGAAGTTGAACAATTTTTTTTAAGATTTGATGTATTTGAGAGAGAGAGATCACAGAGGCTGAGGAAGAGAAGCAGACTTGCCACTGAGCAGGGAGCCAGACGGGGGCCAATCCCAGGACCCCGAGATCATGACCTGAGCCGAAGGCAAACACTTGAGCCACCCAGGCATCCCTGGAATTGAACAATTAAGTAAATAGATAGTGAATGGTGGGAACCAGGTTTCTCACTATTGGAGTGGGAGTTTACAGATAAGCAAATGAAGACTAGAATGATGTATATGGTAATGGATTAGAGTTGAAGACATCATTATGAACTTGTATTTGACTGAATATAGATGGTTACGTTTAGAAACACTGGTATGTTCATACATATATGGATTAGTATGCACACATATATTTCCTTGTTCTGCAAGCTCAGAGAGCCTAGCATCAAAAATGGCACAGTAGCAATGAGCACACCTACCACTCAGATCTTGATTCCCAATACCATTCTCCAAAACAGAGGTCAATTTTATGAATGGGCCAGGAAATATCAGGATGAGCCTGGAGCATTTTGTAGTATCAAAAAGTAAAGAAGTGCTTAGAAAAAAAAGAGACCTGAAACTATGCTGCAGGTACATCAAAAAAACATAGGAGCTAACTGAAAGAGCTCCCAATGGCCAAAGCTATAACAGTCTGAGCAACAAAATAAGTAAAATAGTACTGGATTATAAGCCAAAGTACAGAATAAATGAGTACACACTGATATAAAGAAATAAACTAGAGATAATATATAAATCTCCTACGCAAAAGAATTGTAAATAATTTATATATACTAGCCCCTCAGGCAGGTAGAGCATAGTTTCACATTTCTTAAGTGTAGGCTTCACATAGTGAGTTCCTTCCAAAAAGTACAGTATGGAAGGGGGGGAGTAACTTTTCAGTGGAGAAACCAGACAAATATTCCTTCAACCAGGTGATCAAGGTGATAAATGTTGACAGTATGTACCCCTGATACGATATGATGTGACAAAAATGTCAATTTACCTCTGTGGTGCTCTTAGAAATCCACATCCTGAATCTAATCATGAGAAAAACAGCAGACAAATTCTTACTGAGGGGCATTCTCCAACATACCTGACCAGTACTCCTCAAAACTTTCAAGGTCATCCAAAATGAGAAAGGGCTGGGACTCTGCCAGACAGGGAGCCTAAGGAAACACGACAACTACATATATGGTGGCATCATGGATGAGATCCTAGAACAATTAAAAAAGGGGGGGGGACACTGTTAAAAGTAAGAAAATATGAATATAGACTTAAGTTAATAATAACGTTATCAATATTGGTTCAACTACTGTAACAAATAAACTACATATAAGATGTGAATACCAGGGGAAAGTAGATGTGGGAGCTAGAACTCTCTACTATCTTCTCAATTTTCCTGTAAATCTAAAACTGTTCTAAAAAATAGCCTTTTCTATTTTAAAAATTAAACTTTACAATTATCACTGTGTACTTTTATATTCTTCACTTATAGTACATTAAAAATTTTTAAATCAAATAAATTATATGACCTGGAGTGACCTGTAACTTTTGCCATAACAGACAGAGTCCAGCTTTTGAGAAATTCGAATTTATTCTTACATTTGTTTGTCACTAAGGTAAGAATCAAGATACCTTTTTTATTTACACATCTATTAATTTTATATTACAGCAATTATGATACAATATACATTACACTTTTCATCCTACAATTCATCAGTTCTTTTTTTTTTTTAAGATTTTATTTATTTATTTGACAGAGAGCCAGCCAGCGAGAGAGAGAACACAAGTAGGGAGAGTGGGAAAGGAAGAAGCAGGCTCCCAGCAGAGGAGTCTGATGTGGGGCTCGATCCCAGAACTCCAGGACCACGCCCCGAGCCGAAGGCAGACGCTTAATGACTGAGCCACCCAGGCGCCCCCAATTCATCAGTTCTAAAAAGAAGTTATTAAGCTTTGTAGTAATGGCTAGAGGTAAAATCAGACAATAGACAAAACAAATACTAAGGCAACAGGCTGCAAGCAGTATCCTAAAATATGCAGGCACAGTCAATGAGAAAGACTGCGAACTCGGCTGGCCTTACATGGTCTTTCTTCTTCCTGTTTTTGTTAAGTATTTCACGCTACACTTTTCTGCATTTTCTCCAATTTTTTCAGCATTTTCTCCAATATAGATCTGTATTATTTTATGTCTTATAATTGGTTTTTCCTCCAGGTTCTTCTCCCTTTAACTGTGACCTACTGACCCCAAAGGATAGTTGATAAAACATAAGAATCTCATTTCCCAACGTTGGTAAGACTAGGGTTTACCAAAGTCATTGTTTGCTTTTGATCTACATGGCTGGTTGGCCCCTGAGAAGGTTGACCTTCCTCCCCCTTCCTCTCCCTCTTCCCCTCGCACCTACCAGTCAACAGCTGCCCCATGGAAACCAGCAGGAAGATCCTTTCTGGCTACTGCTCCTCTGAAGCAAAAGGTAGTGGGATGTTTGTAGCCCTATTTAGGCTTGGCATGAAATCGTCAAGCTACCCTGCCTTCTTCCTGTGAAGGAAATCTATCCTTAGCCTGCTGTGGCCTAAGTTTTGATTGAGCTCAGAAAGCTGTAAGAGCCAAGTAGTAGTGAGAATGGCTAAGAAACTTTTCTCATTTTGTTGAGGAGCTAAAATGTCAGTAGGCCCTTATTCCGCATTTGTTAAATGGATAAATTTATGAATTTAGAAGGCATTGTAATGTTTCACTGATGTGTAACTTGTATAAATCCCTATAATAATAGCATTTTCAAGCTTCAGAAGGGACCTGGAGAGAAATCTTGTTGTCTAACCCTTTTACTTTTCTAAATGATGAAACTGGCTCAAAGAGGTCAATTAACTTGCCGACAGTCACACAGCTGGCTGATCCTTAAACCACAACTCTTTATTATTACCAGTTCCTACTTAAATATATCATGTAGTTGACACATTTGTTTGTGTACAGCCTAGTTAATCCCTAGGTCCATCATGTCTCTCAAAGTATTATTTATAACTTCTCTCTCTCTCTCCCATTCTCCTTTTGCACTTTATATGAAGATATTTGTCTATGTCTATTTTTCCTCTTCTTCCCCACTTACCCTCAGGTAATGCAATGTGACTTCAGAATTAGAGTTAATCCCGCTGACCATTACACCCTACACCAGGAAGAGGGCATCATAAAACTTCCTATGGCTTAACAAGGACATTATGTGTCTTCCAAATCAAATCAGCAAGCTTATATGTGACTTTTTTAATTAGAAATTCTTTTGGATCAGTGCTTAACTGGCAACATAACTAATTCGATTAACAATTAATTTAATCAATACAAAGAAATCCAAACCTTATGTTAACCTGGCACAAATCTGAGTTTCAGACATAATGCTCCCATTCATTAGTGCACTGTCTTTGCCTCAAACATGAATTATGGGGTGATTACTAATGCCGTCCTCATGCAGGAATTTACTCTTGATCATGTCTCACACTTGAGAATGCATATGTGAACTATCCTCTCATCTACCTTCAAATACCTCACCGAAGCATCGCCTATACTTTGGAATGTTGAGAGGAACTATGACAGGATACCGCACCAGTCCAACCAGACCAGTACACAACTACATACTCAGTCTAAGTTCTTGGTTCTAGTTCCCAAGTGCAGAAACAGTTACAAACGGTTCCAAAATTCTGTCATGACCAAAATTCTCTCTTCACTAGCTTTGTCTAATAAAAAAAAAAAAAAATTCCTTGTTTTAGCCTTCAAAGGTTGCTCTTAAAATGCAAGGCAACACCTGTCGTTGTCAGTCAGGAACCTCTTGGCTGTAATTAGCTTATCAACACTGGGTGAAAGGACAGCTGAGTTTTGATAAGAATGAAGATTTCACAGTCTGCACTAGAAAGCAAAAGAGTAGGTCCTGGACAGCCACAGGACCAGCAGAAGGGTAATACGGAAACCCAATCAGCATTCCAAATAATTAGTTTACAGGACTATAGATAAAACATGAAGCATGAAGATAGTGGATTACTGTTAATGGTTGATGCTCTGTTAATATTTGCTAGAGTGAATTGAGAGATACTCTTCCTGGCTTCAAGGAGTTTCTCATCACTGGAAGTATACACCCAGGGGTGGGATGGTCACGGTGAGGGATTAGTAGAAGTACTGAGGAACAGAGTGGTCTAATGCAGGTAATAACCCATTTGTGGCCCATGAAATTAATGTAGGGGTCATGATCAGTATTGTTTAATAGAATGGAACAGAAAGTTTCAAGGTGCATTACACATAGTAGAGACACTGTTTTGTGAAATGTTTGTTTCAGTTGTCTGTGTATACCCATGTGCCCAAGTGTAACATTGGGATTATGGTAAGAAAAGTAAAACACTGTTTTTGATGACTTTCAGAAACCATAATTCTATTTATTCATCTTGCCTCTCCACTCAGTTTTATACCACATGGTCCATGGTAGGTGCTCAAAAGCTGTTAACATCAAGTAGAAAAAAAAGAATCTTGGAATCTTGACAACTCTGCATGGTAGGTATTCAATTTTACAGAAGATAAGATTAAATTACCTGTTTATGTTGAATGACCTGTTCAAGGCCACACTGCTGATAAGCTTGCGAGTCTAATATTTGAACCCAGTCAGAACAGGGCTCTACAAGCCCAGATGTGGGGAGCACTTCCATGGTACTCTTTAGAAGCTTGATAAAACAGCAAAAATTAAAAGTAGAAATTCATCAAAACTTTTTAGCAAATTAAAAGTCAATTCATGAGGCTCTGATAGAAATGGCAACGATTTCATCTTGCCAATTTCCATTATTAAAATAAACAGAACTCTAAATCATACAATCTGAAGTGGCAGTGCCCAAATGTCCATCCACTGGCTACACCACAATCACTGGAAGAGCTTTATAAAAATACAGATTCTCAAATTTCATTCCTAAGAGAATCTGATTGAAGAGGTATACTGACAAAAACCCCAATGCTTATGCACAGACAGGTTTGGGAACCATGAACCTAGCTCCATTCTTAGATTGAAGATCTCACAGTGTTTAACTGGAAGAAATGTTGGACACCATCTAGCCCTTGGGTGGTAATAGGTTCCATCTGGAGTGCCAACTGCAAATGATAAATAATGCTCCTTGGAGGATCAGCGGAGATAGATTCCAAAGAGCATACAGGTTTGATCATATAAAGCCCCAAGATTAATTAACGATGTCTGTTATGAATGAGGAGGTAGGGGAAAAAACTGCTATGATCCAACCCTTTCATTTTCCAGTCCCATAGTGACATGGATTGAAACCCAGGCTTCCTCACTCCTAACCTCTGGTGCTTTATTTTTATTTATTTTAAGATTTTACTTATTTATTTAGAGAGAAAGAGAGAGCACATGAGAGTGGTGGGGGAGGAGGTTAAAGGGAGAGGGAGAAAGAAGCTCAAGCCAACTTTGTGCTGAGTATGGAGCCCCACTCAGTGCTCGATCCCACGACCCTGAGATCATGACCTGAGCCGAAACCAAGAGTTGGAATGTTCAACCAACTGAGCCATCCAGGCGCCCCTGGTGATTTAAAAAAAAAAAAAAAAAAAAAAAAAAAAATTCCATTCTCCTAGTCTGGTGCTTTATTTAAAACAATTTCCATTATCCATTATAAGACATATCAGAAATGCTGGTTTCTAGAGTGCTTCCAAGCTGGAATATGGCAGAAAAGGCCAACATTTACTTTACCTGAAAGATTAAGGCAATCTGCCCCAATTGTTCCCACTCATTAATGCCTCAGCTACTTTAAAAGGCAGGTAGTATATTTTATTCCATTATTAGTTATAAAATTTTAAATACTGCGATCCCTTGAGAATTAAAAAAATCATGTTAAAAAAAAAAAAAGCCCAGCATCATTTCTGACTTGGGTTTAAATTCATACTAAAGAATACATGACTAATACATCTTTTCTTGAAAGTAGGTTTTAATAAAAATATAGAGCATTAAAAAAAAAATACAGGATGCCTGAAGGCATCGCTGAGAAAGAGAAAATGTGCAAGATGCCTGGGGGTACCAAGAGAACCAGCCCACTTCACAACTGTGCCTAGAACAGCCTGGTCAGAAAATGTGCACCCCTTCGGTTGGGGCCTTAGGCAAGCAACTTGGCATCCATTTTCTCAACTGTAAAATACAGGTAGTAACTCTTACTCCTCAAGGTTGTTTTGAGAATCGGGGCGCCTGGGTGGCTCAGCCATTAAGCGTCTGCCTTTGGCTCAAGTCATGATCCCAGGGTCCTTGGATCAGGCTCCCTGCTCAGAGGGAAGCCTGCTTTTCCCTCTCACACTCCCCTTGCTTGTGTTCCCTTTCTCGCTGTCCCTGTCAAATAAATAAATAAAATCTTTAAAAAAAAAAAAAAGTTGTTTTGAGAATTAATCAAGAAAAACTTTATGTTCCAGAAAGGGCTCAGGACACTTCCTGGCATCTATAGCTCCTCAGTGTGTTCATTAATCTCAACATTGGACTTGGGCAAAGAACTTCATATGTACTGAGAAACCTTTACATGAAAATCAAAACTGAGGTCTGTTCAACACAGGGCACTATTTGAACTGAGACCCCGTGGGTCCTCTAAGACTGAAAGCCAAAGGCAGGGGTCACGAAGGGAGGTACCGCTCACTGTGTTACTTGATGAATGGACCTGTGACGACATCGTTTCCATCTCTGGATGGAAACCTACTTCCATCTACTACTGCCCATCAGTTGTTTCCAGACAGGGGAAGTCCAAACCACCTAAGGCTCTCAGGAGGGTGGCCCACCGACCCAACTTCTCTAAGTGGTGTTTAGGCGGCACCTCAGGAAAACAAGTATTTCTGGCACTGGAAGCTCCATTTGTAGATTAAACACAAGGTTTTCTAGGGAACTAAACATTTTGACTTCTTCCCTTCTCCAGCTTGTCTGCCCAATATTTCCGATAGGTACTTTTGAACAACACCTATTCTGAGGTGATATGGGTAAATTGCAAAACATTAATTT